>NC_056747.1:202018023-202318023 GCF_019279795.1 Protopterus annectens
AGGCAAAGTCCCAAGACTGGAACAACTCCCTTATCAGCCTCAACAATAGGTTGAGATCCCTCATCAAATCCTGTAAATCTAGCTATGAAAACAGAATTTGAGCAGATAGTAAAGACAAGCACAAGGCCTTCTATAGTTATGTAAAGAATCTCCACAGCAATAGCCAGATTTGATCTGAGCTATTGCACAATGGTACCTCCTATACTGAACCGACAGATATTGTCAATATACTGGCCCCCCCCACAGGACCAGTCACAATACCAGTAGATTGTCAAACACCCTGTATTACTGCTGCACAGGTTAAAACAGCACTGTTCAAGGCCAAGAATGCAGCTTCTATGGGACATGACAATATCCCTGGCTGTGTTCTACATGAACTACAGAGTGAACTGGCACCTTACATGTGTGCCCTGTTCAATCACAGCCTCACCTCGGGCTTTGACCCTACCGAATGGCGCACTGCTACAGTCATCCCTCTCCACAAAGGAGGAGTGACTACAGACCCTGGGAATTATCGCCCAATTAGCCTGAAGAGTCTGATATGCAAAGGTATGGAACGCATCATCATGGACCTAATAAACAATGATATAGGGAATCTCCAAATTCTGGATCCCACACAGTTTGGTTTTCTGAAGTGTAGATCATGCCTGCTCAACTTGGTTGACTTCTTTGAGTCAGTCACCAGAGCTGTGGATGAAGGCAAGGTGGTTCATACAGACTACCTTGATCTGGCCAAGGCCTTTGATACCATTCCCCACTCCGGAATCATAGAAAAACTCACTAAGCTAGGCATCAATCCCTATATCACTAGCTAGGTTACAAACTGGCTCACAGATAGAATCCACAGTGTGAAAGTGGCTGACTCCAAGTCAGACTGCCGACCATTCACGAGTCGAGTCCCACAGGGTTCAGTCCTGGGTCCTCTCTTGTTTGGTATCTACTTCTCTGAAGTCCAGGCCAACACTAAGGGACTCTGGCTGACAAAGTTCGCAGACGATTGCAAGTTGGGAGCAATTATTAACTCCCCAAGTGATGCTGACATCCTACAGAAAGGCCTCAATGACACCAGTGACTGGTGTCCGAACCATTGCCTTAAGCTCAATGCCAAAAAAATGTGCCGTCACCCCCTTGGGAAAAACCCAGTTCCCTTGTATTACCACATTGATGGTAGTCCACTGAACACAGAAGGCGTTATAAGAGATCTGGGAACACAGGTTGACAGCAACCTCTCTTTTGACCACCACGTTGCCACTTTGGTCAGAAAGTCCTTCTATGTGGCACATCTCATTACTAAGGGTTTTACATCCAGGAAGAAAGAGGTCATTGTCTCCCTCTACTCTTCCATCATTAGGCCAATCAAAGAGTACAATGCCCCATTTGGCATGTACCTCACTAGACACGTTCAACAACTGGAGAGGCTGCAAAAGTACCTCACAAAGAGGATCTTAGGCCTTAAACACTTGTCCTGTATGGACAGACTCCAAAAACTCCAAATATTCTCTGTCTTATATCGCCTACTTAGAGGCTATCTCTGCTTAACTTACAAAGCCATATCTGACCCGGCTCTGTTATAAATGCTATATCTAAAGAAATCCCAATCTCTCCTCACCACTCGCTCCAGAGACCTCAACCTCATTTCCACAATCAACAAAACATGCTGGAGGGACAGGTTCATAACTCAGAGACTGCCCATGCTATGGAATAGACATCCCATACATGTCAAGCAAAGCACCTCACTGGCTCTCTTCAAGAGAAATCTTGATGAGTGGATGGGAAATAGAAATTTCTCCCCGGGGATCACTCCAGTGGCTCTACTGAACAGAGGCACTAGGAACTAAGGTCGGGTGGCACAATGCCAGGGTAATCCTATGCCCTAGGCTTGTAAAGGCTCCAGGACCATTAGCCTAGTAGTACACATCTATGAATCTATATATATACATATATATATGTATATATATATATATATATATATATATATATATATATATATATATATATATATATATATATATATACATATATATGTATACACACACACACACACACACACATATGTATTTACGCGCGCGCACACACACACACACACACACACACACACACACACACACACACGAATATTTGATACTACAAGTCTGAACACCCTCAGTATGATTATCAGCTTGCAATAAGAGCACAGAGGAGACTTGTAAACTACAGCTGTAGGCAGGTGGGATTATTTTATTTACTAGCACTTAAAAACTATACTCTCCAACTCTCAGAGCAATTTTATTCCTGGTCAGCATGACCTACAATGACAGTGCCATACAGACTGATGACGTGCAACAAGCAGAGCAACAAATATGTGCTACAGCCATTAAAGACAGTTCACTATTATGAAGTTTGACTAATTACAGCATCCAAAAGACTGCAACTGATGCTTAGTCATTAACAGATACTGGACCTGTTTACATATTAGTCAAAACAGCTGAACCCTAAATTAAATCTTGTACTGGAGAACTGTACATGTATGATAGGGATAAGCAAAGCTTGGTGCTGACCTGTGTAGAGCACAACCTGTTAGAAACCCAAAGTGTTGATTGCACTTAACTGGAAGTCATCACAAAAATGATCTATTAAGTAACCATAAAGGTGTCTGCGTTCAGGATACCTAGAGACCCAGCAGTCTTCCTTACACATGGGTCACAACAGTTCATCTGTTAGCAGTCCTTTGTCTTAAAAAACACATCCTCTCTCCCACCCAATATTTCCCCCTCCCATTTTGACTTTCGTTGTGATGTTGTGTGCAAGCAAAGTCCTGCAGACTGCTAGAAGATACTGTATTGCTTATAGTTGCCTTCCATACTACTCACTCATCTAATGTGCCACAGACAGCTGTAAATGGCTAACATTATCACTAACGCCTATATACTTCTTACAACTAGCCTGGACCACTACTAAGCAACTCTCATAGAATTGTACACTGCTCAATACAAAGACTCTACTTTTCTGCTCGCTCTTTAAACTGCCATAAACTACTGCAGCTTGCTGTTTTTCTGTTGCATTACTATTTGTTAGTAAATTCACTGTGTTTGCTATCACTTCTGATTTTGTCGTAGACTGATGGTGTTTCACTATATGTATTCCCCAGAAAAAAAAAAGAAGCTCCAGCTGAGTAAGAATACCACAGTAACTAACAAATTGATCACAGCTGTATTCTCTCTAATCAAACATGCAGAGATAGGCAGGCCATAACACAAAAAGCAAATTATTTGCAAACCAAGAACAAGCGTAGAATTATAACAAATGAATCTCTACCATCAAAGCACGTTATGAAATAGTTACAGACATCTGTTACCTAAAAATAGGTGGGACCTTAAAGGGTAAACAGGGCCAAGAGATGTGGACTGGCATTGAGTAGGAATTAACAGCAGTACAAAATATACAACAAAGTGGGACTCAGGGCATAAATCAAGACTAAAAGCACAAATGAAACTAGCTGAAGAAAGGGATTAAATTCCATGTGATCTTTTAACCCGCTAAATAAACACAGTATAATGGACATAGTCATCAGTTTCATGCTGAAGTAATATATTTCAGGGCTGCTTCATTAGTGTGAGGAAGTCTTTTTCTGTCTTTAGTGCGTTGGGGGATGGGTTACTGCAAATACAAATAATGCTGTCAGATACAGTTGCCAAATACAAAAAACTGCAAAAGCTCAGTAAGCTTTGACTTTCATGTCCCCACCCTCTCTGTAATCTGCCTAGCACCAGCAAGCAATTTAGTGTGGGATGCTAATGGCACCTTTAAGGCCTGGCCTCCCTACTTACAGTCTGATATCTAGTCACATCATTAAAATCCAGAAGTAACCACTAATAAGTAAATATTTGGACATGTATGCCCTGCATTTTAAAGTTAAAACTCCAGGCAGAGGTCATAAGTGCTACCTATCGAAGATGTGAGACCCATAATTTTTCAGAGCTGTAGGGCACACAATTAAGTGTGACTGCAAAAGCAATACACTGAATTTCCAAGCTTGCTTCAGTGTTAAAAGACTTTTTCTTTACCCTTCTGCACCCCGAAATTTACTGCATATTACTACTACTTATAAACATCCCGTGGTAGTGGTGCTGCGGTAGCTTTGTTGCCTCACAGTAAGACGTTGTCGCGTTCGATTCTCAGCTAGAGCGTCTTCTGTGTGGAGGCATGCGTCAATGGGCGTACCTTCGTTGAAGGTTGTGCATCAGGGCTGGTAACTCGGCACGTAAAAATCCCCTACCAAACATTAGCGGACCGGAGTTCCGCTCTGAAGACCCCTAACCGGGATAAGCCGAAAGACACAACAACAACTACTACTTATAAACACTAATTTTAAAATCACTATACCTTACAAGAGAAGGATTGCTAAATGGTACACATACCCCTCAACCTCTTAGAGCAAGAAATCTGGACAAAGCATTAAATAAAAGTGAGACCAAGGCTAAAAAAATAGGTGCAATTTTTAAATATTGCTCTTACAAACTTAGAAAGTTGATAGAATAACAGGTTTTGCATTAGCATGAATTTTCTGAATGGTATGAAGTCTGAAACTCAAATGTCTGTCATTATTTTCTAACTTCAATCTTTAATAATTTGTCATTAATTTGACAGAAAAAAAAAACGGACCGAAAATATGATTCCAAAATCTGGAATTCTGCGAATATCAGTACAAAAGTACGAAGTACAGCAACCACAAACTTAATATATATTGTGCATATCTGCACTTTCTATCTCACTGTACTGAGGACTATGATTATAGTCCTAGGTATTTCAACGGCAACCCATACATAAGTGAACTTCAACCTTAAAACTCCACCACCTGATTTAGTTACTTCTTACACCTTACTAAAACAGCTGCAAGGGTTTATTCCATGAACGGCAAGATAAATACTTAAGAGTAAATAATGAAAGGCAAACATGCTATTTTCTGTTGTCAAGGGACTAATTCTGACAAGCTCTCTCTGCATACTGTAGAATCTTTAACAAGTCACCTGGCCAGACTAAAACATTAATAAGTCACCATAAAATACACTAGGACTTTCAGGGAAAATTCATGTATATGTATATGTGTGTATATATATATATATATATATATATATATATATATATATATATATATATATATATATATATACACACACACACACACACACACACACACACACACACACACACACACACACACACACACACACACTGCAAAAGAGTACAAATGTTAGCAGAGCTCACACAGGTGGTATGTTAAAGGCATTTTTTTCATTGGAAAAAGCATAAAAGAAGTATTAAATGCAGCAATTATTTAACATTATCTTATGCAGCTTAAATAAGTGAATGTGAAGGATAAAGAAAAGCTATAAAGCCAACTTTTGTCCTACGGCTGCATCACGAAGTAAAAAAAAAATCACAGGAGAAATGTCAGACTTCAATAAGTAATTACTTACAGAAGGAGTTAACTTTGATGATATCATTAAATCAGTGTCTGTAGGCCAAGTAAGGCTCACCACACACAAACAGCATGTATTTATGGGGGACCTTGGAGACTGTATCTGGTTACCAGGTTTACAAAATACTTAGCAGTTCACAGCTTTAACACACAATGCTATAATGAGAGTTTGAAGCACAAAACAGTCTTCTTCTTCTTCTTCTTTTCCCAGTTAGGGGTCACCACAGCAGATCACCTGTCCGCTCATGATTGGCAGTGGAGTTTTACGGTGTCGAGTTGCCAGCCCGGCTCCCAACCTTCCACAGAAGGCACACACTCATGCCTAGGGCCAATTTAGAGTGTCCAATCCACCTACAGCATGTCTTCGGGATGTGGGATGAAACTGGAGCACCCGGAGGAAACTCATGCGACCACAGGGAGGACATGCAGACTCCACACAGAAGGCACCCCAGCCGAGGATCGAACCAGAGAAACTCTTGCTGTGAGGCAGCAACGCTAACCGCTGCACCACCGTGGCTGCCCTAAAGCACAAAACAATAAATGGTAAATTCTAAATGTCATACATAACTGTTTCATGTTCTCATTAATTATGGTGTTCCACTATGCTCAGTAAATGCATCAAACCACATAGTTAAAGCGGGCCAGTCTGATAACAACCAGCATAACAAAAAGCCTCTTCAACTCCATTCTGCAGCCAGCGAAGTAACACCTCCATCTTATGTGGCAAACAACTTACATGACATAGACACTACTGATCTGTGTTAGTGATGACTACATCACAGGATCTCCTTCACCACCCATAATGGGGTGCTGTAAGGAAAGGATGCAAAACAGACCAGCTCAGAATTAGATGCTCAAAGGTCTTAGATACTGGTGATAAACTAATATGTTAGACAAGAGAAATATAGGTTGATTCTACATGCTCTTATAAATACGGAAAAGAAAAAATACATAACCCATCACATTATCTCAATCAGCTGGTATCTTCAGAATTTATATTTTCTCTGCTTTATATGACGCCATGTAAAACTCCTTTCAGAGACATTACATTAATACAGAGGCAATTACACAACTGATAGTACAAAACAAATCAACAACACCAGAGTACATGACCATGAGATATTCCACTGAGTCAATACAAGAAAGAAAATGCATATACATTTTTTTGTTTTGTTTAGTTTTTTCTGGGTGCCTGCATAACACCCTCATTCATACAGGCAAGGTACACTGATGAAGGATGGAACTCTGATGGGCCTGTAAGCAGATTTCAGCCTTTTTGATCCCAACTACACAAAATATCTTCCAGAATGACAGCTACTGAACCAGTTCACTGGGCTGTTTGTTAGACCTCTTTCAGTTAATTTAGCCAGAAGCAATCAGTGGTTAACAGAATCCAGTGCTTTCATTAATGAATTTATTTACGTTTCCATGACTTACTTTTCGCAGCACTGTATTTGGTGCATAAAGTTCCTATCAAAAGATTCATTCTGTCTGCAAATGTTTTCAGTCTTCTTTAAATACACACACACACACACACACACACACACACACACACACACACACACACACACACACACAGAATCCTTTACAAAATCTGTTTTCCTCCATGCTGACACCACTGAGGTTTAACAGCTTTAACCTCAGTGCCACCATCCAAGGGAAAATGTGAGATGTGTCCATAGAATATAATAGATGCATGCTGCAAAAGTACAATGAAGCACCCATTAACGTCGATGGAAGTCTGCCTAACATGATGTCACCCATGGGAAACACTAAATGTATTTGGGCTATGGTTCTAATAAAAAGCTTATGAATTTTTTTATTAAAAAACCCAACCTAAATAAATACAGTTTAGACCACAGCAAAACGCAGTGATGTACTTAACTCATTAGATGCCATGATGCAGTAGTGCAGTGTGATAAAATACTTTAAATCTGTGATGAAGGACTCCTTGAGCTGATCTACCACCACTGCTTTTATAACACCACCTCAAAGAAGCCAAGTATTATCAGCTGTTTTATAACTGGAAATTAAACCCTTTGGACAAGGTGGCACTGGTTTAACAAATAGGTTCATAGGTGTTTACTAGGCTAACAACCACGAGTGCCTTTTTAAGCCTAGTCATGCATCCCAAATCTCTGACGTGTTCTGATACCCTTGATAAGTGTAAGCATGGGCCTGGGAGATGAACCATTTACAGGTTACCTGTTTGCATCACAGACATAGGTGCCAAACTAGGGCTGACTTTCCAGTTTCTCATCCAATTGTCCAAGTTACACTTGAATTGGATTAGGGAGGAACTCTGCTTCATATGGATGGGGAGTCTGTTCCATAGATAGGGCAGTCTCTGGAATACATACCTATCTCTCCAGTAGGTCCTATTTATATAACAGGCACGGTTTAAGTCTTTAGAACGGGTAATTCTGGTACTGTTTGTTTTGTGGATATGCAGGAGGTCCATCAAAGTGGGGTCTGACAATACCCTGTATGCCAGGCATAGATCTCCCCTCAAAAGCCTGTAGGAGACACAATACAGAGATAGGGCCTTGAGGCTGTCTGTATAGGACATATTACTTATGCCCTGTATTCCTTTAAGTGAGGATCCTCTGTGGATGTTCCAGTTGTTGGATATGCCTGGTTAGGTACATACCAAAGAGGGCATTGTACTCAATGACAGGTCTGATGAATGCCGAATACAGTGGAACAATGACTTCCTTGGAATTAGATGCCATACCTTTGTTTATACGTTGCACAACATAGAATGATTTCCTCACTACTGTAGACATGTAATGATCAAAGGCTATATTACTATCAATGTGTGACCCTAGGTCCTTGACTACTGGGTCATCTCTAAGGGGTGTGTTGTCAATATTTTCTGTTCAACATTTCCAAGCTTTTTGATGTTGCACACTCTGGACTGGCAGAGGTCCTTGGCAGTGAACTACAGTTCACTTCCTAAGGAAAAAGATGAAAAATTTAATTTCAGATGCCTTCTGTATGTAGTGCAAACGAGCCTGGTGCTGGAGTGTGGCCATCAGCAGTCTGGATAATACTCAAGAAAATGCAGCTGTCAATTAACTTTCTCTCTGGCACAAGGTATAAGTGAAGTGAGTTTAGAGAAATAAAACAGGTGATGCAGGGTTCGAATCCAAGTCCAATTAACTGATAGTTTTACAGCGGGAGTCCTGAAAACATATTTTCACACATTTTGGTATATCAGTGTGTTGTTTAAAACTCAACTATCCTCAGTATTGCTAACAGCATGTGAGCATTAACTACAGTTCTGCTAATCTGTGCAAGAAATTAAATTTCTTATGTTGCAAGCAGATGTGAGAGTGATGATTGACGAGTGCTGACTGTTAGCTCAGCCTGTAAGGAAACATGCCAGCATATCTACACCTTGGTGTGCTGTGTTCAGTTCTGGAAAGGGGACATATATATCTCAGATTTGCGTGGCACGTTGGATTAATGCAGCATGCTATAGGTGTGTTGGGCTCGGGTTCAAAACATGGCAGAGGTGTTTATTTTAGGGGCACTGTGAACTAACACTGAGTGGCACAGTGCCTGGGCAGTTTTTTTGGGCTAGGCTTGTAAAGGCTCCAGGGCCATTAGACTAGTACACACCTATGAACCTATGATAGTTACCATGGTTGGATGACTTCCCAAAGGATACTATTATGCATTTCTTGGCATTTAGTTTTAGTCCATGACTCTCACACCAGTCGTTTGTCTGTGTCAGCCCCTCCTGGAGAACATTTGTGACAGTGTGAGATTCAATGACAGCTCATAATTTGCAATCATCTGCACATTTAGTCAGCCAGAGACCAGTGACATTGGCCTTGACCTCTGAGAAGTAAATGCCAAAAAGGAGCGGTCCAAGGACTGATCCTTGAGGGACTTCACTTGTGGCTGACCTCTTTGTAGAGGTGGACTCCCCAATTCTAACCTCCTGGGTCCTGTCTGTGAACCAGTTGTCTATCCACTGGATGACATACGGGTTAGTACCTAACCTCTTGAGTTTGTCAAGAATGCCTGAGTGGGGTATTATGTCAAATGCCTTGGCCAGGTCAAGGTAGGCAGTATGAACAATTTTGCCCTCATCCATTGCTTTGGTGACCTTCTCAAAGAAATCCACCATGTTGAGTAGGCATGATCTGCCCTTTACGAAACCAAACTGGGTTGGGTCCAGTTGATCTGCCCTTTACGAAACCAAGCTGGGTCCACATATTTTTTAATAGCTTTGCAAAGTGTGAGAGCAGGAGAAAAGGTAATGTAGTATAAGCAAACCTACAATAACAGTAGATGTTTGAATAGATCACTGCTGCAGTAGCCTAAGCTATATGGGACATCCTGCCAAGAACCAAACCAGCCAACCAGCTTCCAAAGGTTTAGGGTACCTTCCACATGCCCTAGTCACTGCTATACGCAAGGGAAAAAGTAAAAGGTCAGTGGCTATGGTGCTAAAACTTCACAGATTTCTTGCCTCAGAAGAAGGGGACTAGAGGCCAGCCAAATATGACCCATACCAATAAAAATCCTACATTCTGGCATAAATCTAAAAAACTAGGGGGATGGAGGAAGGGAATGGCTCCTACAAAAGGATCTATTCAGAGCATCTACTGTTATGATAAGTTTAATTACACAACTGTACTATGTTCATCATTAGATCACTGCTGCAGTAGCAGCTGTAAGGGATGATTACTAAAACTTTGACAGCAAGGGAGGAAGAAAATGGATTAGAGTCAAAAAGCCCCTACAGAACAGTCTGACTGCTTTGGACCTAGAGTAGAAATTATGTTTGTAATGACTGGATAGGTTAGATAAATAATGAGGCAAAAAGCGAACAGAACACATTTAGGAAATGATGTGTGTATTGTCTGTAAAGATCATTCAACCTCTATGAAACATGATGATGCCTCTGACAACTTTGGAATTCTGGAAGCAAGTATTTAGCAATCTGAGGATTCATAATGTTTAGAAGGAAACAAAAAAAAAAAGAAAAAATGAAAAAGTTCACAACAAATAACAAGGAAGAAAAATAAACTGATAAATATCTGAAAAAGTAAAGAGAATACATAATAAAAAAGGACACTACTTTGCTATGTAACACGCAGATTACAGGGAAAGTTAATATTTTTCTATCAGAAAACCTCCAGTCTACAGAAAAATGCATATTTTTTCCAAAAGACAAGGTAGAAAAAAGTGGCTAGGGACAGGTGAAAGGAAGAAATCAAAACTGAACATGGAAGGATTGAAGAACATTATTGTAAGAAAAAAGAAGAGAAAGACAGATGTTGATGACATGCCTCAATCTGTGGATGTATAAAGCCAACTGGATGAGAACTGTATGCTTGCAAATTTAATATGCAATGAAAACAGTAGGATCAATAAGTTAATGGTGATGAAGATCATTCCTTTCAAAAAACTCATAGAGCAGATATTACTGTATTAGAAGTTGAAGATTCTTCAGATATGATCAGAAAACATATTCTTCTGAAATTATCAAAATATAAGTGTCTTTTTTCATATTATGTTCTGTTGTATTCGTTTTAAAATTGAATAAAAATACTTCAGAAAAAAAAGAAAATATATTCTTGTAACTGGAGATTATATTATTAGACAAACTGATACTTATATTTGCAGAGAAGATAATGAACATCGAATAGTGTTATGCTTGCCAGGAACAAAAATAGAAGATGTGAGAGAAGCCCTGGAACGCTTTAATGTAAGGAAGTACAGATCTGTTTTTATTCATGTTAGTACAAATGGTGTCACCCGCAAGGACTCTCTGACTGTTAGTAGGAAACATACAGCCCTCTTAGACAGTATACCTTGTACTGGTATTAGGGCATATTTTTCACAATTCACATATAGAAAAGATGGATAGGTCATTGTGAATGAAAAGATTTTTGGAGTAAATGCCTACATGGAAAAAACGTCCCATTTTACAAAATGGAAATGTGTAGAGCATCCAAGCCTAGTTTTGGGCACGTGTTCAGACAGAATGGCATGTATTTGTCAAGATCAGGGAAGATAGCTAGGAGCATTAATAATAAAGCTTTTTTTATTGGAAAATTTGCTACTTTTCCATAAGATTGATGTTTTTATTGTTTGTGAAACATGGTTAAATAACAATGAATGGAAACCAGTTCTGTCAGTGTATAAATGTTTTTACTGTAACAGACATTCTAACAAAAAATCAGATGGAAGTGTTATGATAGGGATTAAAGATAGTTATGAGACCTGTGATTATTACACATTTAATGAAAACACCAATTGCTATAGATTGTGGAACTGTGACAATAAAGATAACCCTGGAACATATAACAATTGTTGGAATGTACAGACCACCAAAGTCAAGTGCTGATGACCTACAGGAATTCATACGTTTATTGCATGAAACACAGGAAGGAAGAATAATGTTAGCTGGGGGCTTAAATTTACCAGAAACAGATTGGAATAATATTGATTCAACAACATTAGTAAGGAAATTATTTACAACGTATGGTCAATAACAACAATTGCTTCAGACTGTAAAAAAGAAAAACTACCAGGGAACAGAACCTACTAGACATTGTTTGTGTTCCTTAACAAATTATTATTACTTCAAGTCAAGTTTTACCACCATTGATGTACAGTGATCATGGGGTTATAAAGGTCAACTTGTGCTAGATAATTCTGCCAAACTGAAATGTAAACCAATGCACAGAAAATTAATAACAGATTATATGCAATCAGAGCAGTCACTATGTAAAACGAACTGGAGTGATGTGTTCAGTGGAAAAACTGCATATGGAATGTGGAAAGCTTTGAAAGAGAAATTAAGTGCAAAAAATCAAAAAAAAATTTAATATCAGGATCTAAGCTTACAATGTCAGGGGATATATTTCCATAAAAACAAGATACCTGATTAAGGTGAGAGACAAAAAAATATAAGAAATTTAAGAGAGGTTGAACTACAACTTTGAAAACTGAAATAAACTAGCTGGACAAACAAATTAAGCAGAGTGTGAGACAAGATCATGAAAAATTTGAAGATAATTTATATAAAGATTTTGAGCATAATTTGAAGATAATTTATATAAAGATTTTGAGCATAATAGGAAACTTTTTTATAGATACATAAGATGTGGAAGGAGTAAAGACATACAAACTGATAAACTGTGAGTAGATTCTAAAATTTATTCTCAGACTCAACAGATTATAAATACATTTACAAACTCTTATGCAAAATAGTTTGGCTCCACAAAGGGGGTGATACGTTAGTTGTCTTAGTGACATCCAGGTAACTGCAGAAACTGGAATCAAATTAGATTATATTGAGAAAGAACTGCATAAACTGGATCCAAACAAAGAACATATGGTACCATTATAGCTATTATTTACTAGGTATATAAATATGGGGAGATTCCTCAAGATTCGAGACATGTGCTTATTAAACCTGTCTTTAAGGGAAAGGTGAATAGGACAAACTCTTAAGTTTACTTATATGTTGTGGAAAAATAATGGCAAAAGTAATACTGAATACGTTATTTTCAGAATTGGATAGGTTGGGACTTGAAATCATATATCAGCATGCATATGTTGAAAATAGATCTATTACTACCTGTAACATAACATTCTATAACAAGATAATAGCTACGAATGAAAAATTATGCTGTGATGTAATTTATATAGATTTAACTTCAGCATTTGACAGGGTCATACACAAAACACTGATCAATAAGTTAGAAGAACTAGGTATCAATGTACTCTTGACTAGATGGATGGCTGCAAGGCTTACAAATAATAGGACATGGCAAGTATCAAACAGCAATTGGATAGGTGAAATTCTTGGTTACATTCAGTCTCCCACAGGGCTCTGTCCTAGGCCCTTAATTTTAGATTATATCTTTCAGATTTAACTTTTTCATCTGAGATGCTTTACAGTCTATATGTAGATGACCTGAAATTGAGTAAACCGATTACATGTGTTACAGATAAGGAATGTCTCCAAAAGAACTTGACTAGATTGACCATTTGGGCACAGGAGAATAATAAATACATCATACTGATAAATACATCAAAAACTAAGTATACAAGATTTGGGAGACATAAATTGAAAGGTGAATATTTAATACAGCACACAGTGATTGAGATTACCGATTCATTTAAGGACCTTGGTATATAGGTAGATCCAGCTTTGAGTTTTTCTAATCATATCAACCAATTGGTTAATGATAGTTATAGAACTCTAGGTTGTATAAAAAGATTTATAAAGTCTAGGAAATCAGAAATGATGCAGTCATTGTTTGTTAGTATATATATATATATATATATATATATATATATATATATATATACACATAAGAGATCTTATTCAGGTATATAGGGCATTTAGAGACAACTATGTCTGGGAATGTTTGAGGTTATCAAAAAGTACTAGAGAATCATCATACAACCTATGAAACATGTTGGTTAACAAATTCCACTGAACATGTGGGAGAAACAGACAAATGTAGATTTTGTAAAACAGAACTGGAAACAGTTGCATACCTTGTTGCTGGTTGTGACATACTAATGGCAGAAGGACTGTATATTGAAAGGCATAATAATGTAGCAAATTGTTGCACTGGGGATTGCACAAACATTATGGTATTGAAGTAGCTGAAAAACGAGCCACAAAGCATCATAGAAAATGCTGTAAGTCTGCATCACATGGGATCACCCATTACCAACAGTTCAAAAGATAGCTGCAAGAAAACTTGATATAGTGGTCCATGAAAGGAAGACAAAAGTAGCATTGATCACTGAAATTACCACACCGAGTGACAACAGTGTCCTGCCTACAGAGAGACACAAAGTCATAAAATATCAGTATTTGCAGACAGAAACAATAGCAATGTGGAAGCAAGCTACCCAGACAGTTCCAATAGTAGAAGGAGGAACCGATCTTATAAAAAAGAATCTACAATCTTATTTAGCTATGTTACCAATACATGTAACCTCGTACGAATTGCAGAAGGAATCATTACTGGGCACATCGCGGGTGCTGCAAACAGCACTTCTGGCTGATATCAAAGACTGAAACAATACTAATTTCATGAACTTTAATCATACTTTGACTTAGGAATGGGGTCCATTCTCATCACGGTATTAGTAACCCAAAAGACATGGAGATATTAAAAAAGAAAGATTCTATACAAATAGGAAGAGTACTAACTGGTTCTCTGAGAGAGCAGCTAATGCATGGAATAGACTACCAAACTACATTAAAGCAAGTACTAGTTTAGATATTTTTAAGAACAGCCTGGACTAGGATTGCCACCTTTCATTGTGGCTAAAATTGGAGTAAGGCCATCCCCCTCCATCACTCGTAACTCCGGCCATTCCCAACCCCTCTCCCGCCCATGCCCCACCTATTAGGTAATATCACCATGACATCAGTTGACTTGGAATGCCTATTTTTTCCATTCCTGATGCTTGCTTTTAGCCGCTTTACTATGCTTTTCGGTAAAAAAGCATAGTAACTCAACCAATATAACAAACTCTGATAGTCTGTTTCCATTTTGAAACAGAATACTGGAGTTTGTACAGTGTTTTCTGGACTACTGGAGAACTGATTTGATTTCTGGATAGTCTGGAAAAAAAAAAGGAGAGGTGGCAAACCTAGTCAGAAAGTAGATGTGTGTATGGGTGTGTGTGTGTGTGTGTGTGTGTGTGTGTGTGTGTGTGTGTGTGTGTGTGTGTGTGATCGGGAGACTGAGTGCAATGTGTGAATGAATGCAGGTATGAATGAGGAAGTGACAGTGTGTGTGTGTGTGTGTGTGTGTGTGTGAGTGATTGGGAGAGTGAGTGCAATGTGTGAATGAATGCGTAAGTGGCATAGCTCTCAACGTCTTAAAGCAAGAAATCTGGATAAAGGCATAAATAAAAGTGGACAAAGACCCAAAAGCAGGCACAATTTTTAAATATTGCTCTTACAAACATAGAAAGTTGATAGAATAGCAGGTTTTGCATTAGCATGAATTTTCTGAAGGGTATGAAGTTTGAAACTCAAATTTCTGTCATTATTTTCTAACTTCAACCTTCAATTATTTGCCACTAATATGCCAGAAAAAACACAATTTTATGAGAAAAGGACCAAAAATATGAGGCAAAAATCTGGACATTCTGCGAAAATCTGTACAGTTGAGAAGTATGGTAAGTGGGTGTGTGGCTGTGTGTGTGTGAGAGAGAGACAGCGATGTATGAATGAATACATAAGTGGGAGTGTGCATGTGACAGACAGTGAGAGCAATATGTGAGTGAATGCAGGTATGAATGAGGAAGTGACTGTGTGTGTGTGTGTGTGTGTGTGTGTGTGTGTGTGTGTGTGTGTGTGTGTGTGTGTGTGTGTGTGTGAGAGAGAGAGAGAGAGATCAGGAGAGAGTGAGAGTAATCATGTGTGAGTGCATGCCAGTTGCTTGAGTTTCAGTTAAGAAAGAGGGTAATTTATACCTGGAAATTTCAGAGTTTTTTGAATTACTTCTGGGAGATTGGAGATGCTATAAAAATCCGGGAGAGGTGGCAACCCTAAGCCTGGACACTTATTATGGGAAGGTACGGTTGTGTAAATTCTTACCATAATGGTAGATGTCCTTCTCTTCACTGTTGCAGTATTCATAACATTAGGGATCCCCTGCCTAGAGTGGTCCAATGTCCGGCCAATATACTACAGCCTTAGGTTGCTTTAAGATACGCTGTACATCACACGTATGTTCCTCGTGTAGTGAAGGGCATAAAGGTGATGTCCGGATGTACCATCCTCAGAACTGAGAGCCCCAGTAGGAACGCCAGTCCAAGGAAAAACAAGAGGTAACCAGTACATCCAGAAGACAAATGGACCAGGGGGAGGAGGGAGGTAGGGAGTGAATACTGCAACAGTGAAGAGAAGGACATCTACTGTTATGGTAAGATTTCACACAACTGTACTATGTCCTTCCATTTCACTGTTGCAGTATTCATAACATTAGGGAGAATGCAAAATCGCAGGAAGAAATTTAGGAGGAGGAAGGACTAGCAGAGCCCTCTAGGAAACCATGAAGGATGGCCCTAGCAAAACCAGCTATAGCACTGGAGATTCCATCCAACTTGTAGTGCTTGGTAAATGTATGTACAGAAGTCCAGGTAGCTGCCTCAAGTATAGAGTTAGTATCCAAACACTTGAAAAAAGCACCTGAAGAAGCCACAGCCCTAGTAGAATGAACCTTAACAGAGTAAAGAAGGCTGTTACCATAAAAAGAATAACAAAAAGAAATGGCTTTCGAGATCCAAGAAGAAATAGTCTGCTTGGATACAGCTAATCCCAAGGACCTGGGATGAAAAGAAACAAAGAACTGATCAGATTTCCTAATAGTCTTGGTCTTATTCAAATAATATCTGAGTTGTCTATGCATATCCAATGTGTGCAGCACCTTCTCATTAGCAGATTATGGAGAAGGGTCAAAAGAGAGCAAATTAATAGACTGATTATGGGACAACTCATTCACCACCTTGGGCATAAAAGAAGGATTAGTATGCAAGGACACCTTGTACTTATGAAACACCAAAATGGAAAGACAAGTCATAAGAGCTTGAAGCTCAGATACCTGACTGGCAGGAGTAAGGGCTAACAAAAGAACAGTCTTCCAAGAGCAATGTTGCAAGGAAGCTGAAGCTGCACCCTCAAAATGAGCCGGAGTCAATTTCTCCTAAACAAAATTAAGATCTCAGGAGGAACAGGCTTCCTGGGAGGCCTAGCATAAAGGATGCCTTTAAGGAATTGCTAAACTTCAAATCTAGAAGCTAAAGGAAGGGGTAAAGGCAGACAAGCAGAGATAGCTGATAAGTGCACCTTAACAGAAGAATAAGCCAACCCAGCATTCAGCAATTTACCCAGATAATAGAGAATCAAATTAACATCCACAGAAAGTGGATCCAGGTTATGAGAAAGACAACAAAAACAAAACCTCTTCCATTTGGGATTTCCTAGTGCTGGGTTTCCTGGCCTCCTGCAGGACTTTAAGCACGTCCTCAGAAAAAAAGTGTCTATGTGGAATCAAATTCCTATCTCCACAGTCAGTTGAAGAGTGGACAGGTGGGGATGGATGACAGATCCCTTGTCTTGTGTGAGCAGGTTTACCCTGTGAGGTAATTTGTGATGATTGCTCTTGGCTAAATGCAAAATAAGATGGAACCAATGCTGTCTTGGCCAAAAGGAAGTCACCAACAAGATTTTGGACTTTTGGAATGAGGGGCACGGGAGGGAAAGCATAAAGAAACATCTCCTTCCAAGAAAAAGAGAGGGTGTCCACCTTCCACAACAGAGGACCTAGGACTCTGGTACAAAGTAAAGGAAGGTGTCTGTTCAGAAGGGAAGCAAATAAGTATATTTGAGGAGTATCCCACTGATGGACAATGTTCAGAAACACATCCCTGTGAAGCCTCCATTCGCAGGACTGAGTTAAAGACCTTTTCAGAGTGTCTGCCGCAATGTTTTCACCTGATGGAATATAAACTGCCTGAAGAGTCACTTGATACTGGACAGCAAGATCCCACACCAGGACTGCCAACCAGCAAAGAAGATAAGACCTTGTTCCCCTCTATTTGTTTACATACAGCATCACTGCGGTATTATCTATAAACACCTTGAAAGGTCCTCTGGGGAGAAAAGAGGATAAAAATCCTGAAGAGCCAGCAGAAGAGCTCTCATCTCTTTGACACTGATGTGCTCTTTCTGTTGAAGAGGTGATCACACCCCTTGCACATTTAGGGAGCCAAAAACTGCTCCTTATCCCACATCTGAACAATCTGTGAGCAGCTCCTGAGAGGGAAGAGGGAAATGAAAAGGGAGCCCTGGATTCACAGATAACTGTTAGATCCACCAGTGAAGTTCCTTCTTGAGACAAGGTAGACAAGGAAGCCAAACTGACTTCAGGAACCACTGAAATTTCCTCATGTGGAGTTTGGCTGGATGGTGGATGCCATGAACCCCAGAGCTCTCAGAAATGCCCTGGCTGTAATGGAGGCCAGAGGAAGAAGAGTTTGAAAGAAGGAAATGAGGGTCAAGGCCTTGGGAGGAGACTGGAATGCCATCATAAGCATAGTCTGACTCCTGCAACCCAGAAAAAACCTGGTTCTGAAAAGGAGTCAAAAAAGACTTTTTGAAGTTTATTGTGAACCCCAAGCTCTGTAGAAGGGCAATGGCAAAGTGGAGATTTTGCAACAGGATCTCTAGAGAGGATGCCTGAAACAGGAGGTTATCCAAGCAAGGAAATACTTGGATCCCATGAATTCTGCAAAAAGCAATCACAGGAGCAAGGCATTTGGTGAATACCCTTGTGGCAGTAGAAAGGCCAAAGGGCAGAGCAGAAAAACAAAAATGCCAGGAAGCAACATAGAAATGTAAAAACTTCCTGAAAAGGGATGAATTGGAATATGGAGATAAACATTCTTGAGATCCAGAGATACCATATAAGCCTGAGGAAGCAAAAGAGGGAACAAAGTCTGAAGGGACAACATTTGAAAGGAGGGCACCTTCAGAAAAGTGTTTAGATGAGAGAGGTCTAGAAATGGTCTCCAAGTACCCTCTTTTCTGGGTACTAGAAACATCCTGGAGTAAAAGCCCCTCCCCCTTTGGGACACAGGCACCTCTTGAATAGTACCCTGAGTCAAAAGATCCCGAAGGACCTCTGGGAAAAAGGAGAGTTGTTCCAGAGGGGACTGAGGAATACCCATAAAAAGGGGAAGGGATTTCCACACCATGAAATACCCATGGTGAATAATGGACAGGACCCAGGAATCCTGAATAATCTGTAGCCAGAGGTGAAGAGAAAGAGGAAAGTGGCTGGAAAGAATAGGATAGTCAGACAGTACCTGGTTTATTTGGAAAGGAAGACATCTAAGGCACTGAAGTCTGAGTAGCCTTAACAGAAGGAACCTGCTTGCCACCCTTTTTCCCCTTAGGAGGAGGGCGTGATTGCCTATGAACAAAGGCTGGCTTATTGGGGTAATTTCTCTGAAATTTAGGCACAGGAGAAACAAACACATTTAAGTTCCTGTAATGCCTTACCCTTATCCTGAAGGGACTTAAACATATCAGCAGCAGCTACACCAAACAAGTGTTAATTATCATGAGGGACATCTATCAACTTATCTTTGATATCATCTGGTAAAGGTTGAAGCTGAAGCCAAGAATACTTCCTCATCACTGACCCAAAAGCAGCAGCCCTAGAAGAAGCATCTGCTGCATCATAGCTACACTTGATGGAATGACGAGCCACTTAGGAGGAAGTCATTAACAAGAAAAGAGCAGAAGTCTGCAAGATCAGATATAACCTGACACGCCTGGGAAAGGAAAACCAACAAATACTTGGACATATGGGTCTGATAATTAACAGCCCTAAAAGCCAAGGTAGCCGAGGTGTAAACCTTCTTACATAGCCTTTCCATGTTTCTACTCTTTATCAGACGGCACTAATTTGGGCAAAGGAAGCAATTAAGAGGGCTTATCAGAGGCTACACACACCACCAAGGGGTCAGCAGCAGGACACTTGTACAAAAACTTACAGTCCTCAGGCACCCTATAGAACCTATCAGGTTTCTTGGGAGCAGGGGGGTGAGAATCTGGAGCCTTAGACACAATGGAAAATGCATCCAATAAAGCAGCCAAAACAGGAGGAACAGCAGAAGGTTTAGGAGAGTCCATCTGCAGCAACTTACAGTACCTTTTATGTATCTCAGAGACCTGAGCACAGTCCCACTTAAAGAACTCCATCACCCTGGAGATTGTGTCCCCAAAAGAAATCTCATGAAAGGGAGTATCAAAAACTGGTTGATTCCTCTTCCTCTGACCCAAATCTAAGGGAGAAGGAATCTGAAATGTGTAAGCAAGGGATTCATTATCTGAATCCAGCGCCTCTTCAGAGGAATCCTGTTTCCTGGGTCTCTTTATGGGAGTAGAGGACCAATGCGGGGCTGGAACATAAACTCTCTGAGGAGGTTTCAATGCCATCAAAGCACTAAACAAACCCTGAGTGAAGGTCTGCTATTCACTCTGTGGATCTTAGGAGCAGGAGAAATATGTTTAGTCTTTTGCTTTTTCTTTAATGGGATGTCTGATTTATAAAATTTGGAAGCCTCTGACCCAGGATGCCATTCAATAATGGTAGTAGGGACTTCTTCTCTGACTAAAATCTGAGGAACACCCCTAGGCCCCTCGGAAATAATCAGCCATGCTTCACCCTGAATGTCCAAAATGGACGTCTCCAGAGCCTCCTCGGACATGCTTAAAGTCAGATCCCAGCTGACCTCCAACCCAGTATCAGCAGAGGAATGCAATGATAAAGCCGGGCGAACCTCTGGGCATTGGCTCATCTCAGGAAAGATGTCTAGTGAAGGTTGAACAGCAGAAGATTCCGGCCTAGTATTCTTGGCCTTCTCCTTCACTGATGGCTGTTCCTTGGAGTGGAAAGTTCCCTCCATCATATCTTTCACGAGAAGCTTAAGACACTGATTCTCAAGATAAAGTGCGAAAGAAGAGAATCTACTACACAAGCTTAAAGACGTAAACAAAACAAACACTGTTTGTGGCGGGGTCTTTATGGGGAATCTGTCTCCCACACAGGCATTTACCCTTCTTAGATTACATGAAACGCCACAAGCAACAAAAAGAAAAAGATAAGTAAAAAGGAACCCCAATGGGGCACTTATTTGCAATGGTGTGTTAAAACCAGCAGTGGAACGTAGGCGTTCATACTGACAATCAGGAGATGGCATTTGAGCTGGCAGCAAAGAAGTTCTGAGGATAGTACTTCTGGACGTCACCTTTATGCCCTATGCTATGCGAGGAGCATACGTGTCACATACAACATACCTTAAAGCAACCTAAGGCTTTGGTATACTGGCTGGACATCAGGCCCCCCTAAACAGGGGCTTCCTAACGTTATGAATACTACAACAGTGAAGTGGAAGGACATCAAGTGTTTTGGTATACTGGCAAGCTAGAAGGGCATTAATGCCCGTGCTTGAAATATTTGTATTTATATATATGTACCAAGACTTTAGACAGAATGTTACCAGTTGAGTGGTAGGGGACCACTTGCTGTAGTTGTAGTTAGGAGCAAAAGCATCCCAGAAATCTGAAATATAAAGTTTACATGTTTGGTGGGGGAGGCAAAGATGCACAGAAACATTCCACTTGACTAAAAGAGGTAAAACAGTAATAGATGTAGTTTGACTCATAAAGATGCTGCAGGGATGCTAATGTTTCAGAGTCACATGCAAAATGGAGGGGTGGTGAACAAGAGGAAACTTAAAGATGGAAATTTGTTGTCTTGGAGTGGGGAGGAGTTTTGTGGGGCTGCACATTGTATTAAACTAAATACTTGATGTGGGTTTTGAATATTCACCATGCATGTGTATTTCCTTAAGGAATTCTGATTTTTCTCCTTGGCCTGGCTTACTTGCTTACAGCACTATGTCTGATTATATCACCAAAACATAGGACTGTCTGCTATTACATAAATGTACACATGTATGCTCTGCACTGAAAATTCTTAACTCCTGTTAGTTACAAATAAGTGAAGCCCATCCTAAGGTTTTAGTTCTCCTTGTTCCCTATTTAAGCAGCTCAAAGGATAATGTTATCCCTAGTCTTCTATGTCTTGTAATACAATGTGCAACTTAATAACTGGTTTACTAACTACATTCTGCTGAGAATCATCTGATAGTAACGAGATCTGTCTGTGTGCTTCATAATCTTGAATGCATTGCTTAACCGAACTACAGCACTAAAATGACAAACCTGTGCATAAAATTTTGCAGAACAGAATATGATGTACTGGCAAAATTCACAGTTTGTTTGAGAAAAGCATCAGCACTGGCAAAACAAGCATGAGTTCTGGCAAACTTCACACATTTTATGACATAAAGGCATTTTCCAAAAGAAATCTCATGAGAGAAATGTTAAGCATTGTCATAATTTTAACAACTTCTTACAAAATGCAAACATTTTACCTGGTGACTGGGCAGGACTAACAATAAGCTAAATACTAGGCTCTGCAAGTTCCTGTTTCCTTTCTACAACAGGTTCATATTTTAGTACTAGGCTAAATGCCCTTGTGGGCCACTTTCTGCCTAGCCAATTACCCCATGTGAGAATCAAACCATTAACTTTGTGTTTGTAAGGTAAACACCTTAACCATTACACCAAAGTCCCCACCTTTCTATCTTATTTTATTAATGGTATTTTGAAGCAAAAAAAAATAAATAGAGAAGAAATGTCAACACACTTCATCAAGTAATTACTTGCAGCAAAAATTAGCTTGTTTATTTTTTTATTTACCTGTCTGCAAAAAGTACAGTTGTGTACACTTACCATAAATGTAGATGTTCGAATGTATTCACTGTTGCAGTCATTACATTTGGGTAATCTGCTGGCAAGTTGCCCTCAGTTGGCCTGATTAACAAAGTCTTGGGTCCTGCGTCAGTTGCTGTCCCTTCTTCTATGACGTCAGGTCGTCAGGGGTATAAAACATGCAGCCGACACCATTACATCAGTTTTTCTTGCCCCAGATGTCAGGTGCCCCCCAAATGGGGAGCAAAATATATATATATATAATTAAAAACACAAAAATATAACTCCAAACAAAAGCAAATACACCAAAAAGGCTTTTAAGCATAGTAAAAGAAAGTAGAGGTATAGTAAGAGAAAAACAGGGGGCTGGAGGGAGGGTAACCAGGACTGCAACAGTGAATACACTTGAGCATCTACATTTATGGTAAGTGTACACAACTGTACTATGTTCATCATGTTTCACTGCTGCAGTCATTACATTTGGGTAGATTCCCAAAGCTATGATTGGGAGGATAGATTTATACAGCATTAGGACCAGCTATAAGGCCCTGCAAAACAGCAGTGGCAGAGCCAGCTCTGGATTTAGAGAAAATTGGTAAGTGATAATGCTTGGTGAAAGTATGAACTGAACTCCAGGTAGCAGCTTCTAGAATATCCCTGGTAGGAACACCTTTGAGAAAGGCTGTTGAAGTAGATGCCACCCTGGTGGAATGAGATCTGATCCCCTGGGGGATAGGTTTTCCATGGTGCTTATAACAGAAATTAATACAATGGCTTATCCATTTAGAAATGGTTTGCTTTGAAATAGCCTTTCCCTCTGCCCCTGCAGCAAATGCTACCAGCAGTTGTTCAGATTTTCTTCGAGATTTAGTCCTGTCCAAGTAGAATCTAAGTTGTCTGTGTACATCCAATGAATGCAGAATCCGCTCCCCCTTGTTCTGTGGATTGGGAAAGAAAGTTGGCAAATGAATGGACTGATTGAGCCACACTGGATACCACCTTGGGCATGAATGATGGATTTGGTTCTGAGTGACACCCTGTCCGCATGAAAGATGATGAAAGGCTCCACTGCCATAAGGGCCTGTAATTCAGATATCCTTCTAGCTGAAGTGATTGTTAAAGGAAGGCTGTTTTCCAGGAAAAAATTTTAAGTCCGCAGTAGCAGCTGGCTGGAAAGGAGGTAGAGTGAGTTTCTCCAATACAAAGTTAAGGTCCCAGGCAGGGGTTGGAGCTCTCCTGGGTGGTCTCAAGTTTTTGGCCCCTCTGAGATACTGCTTTAGAAGATGATGAGAGAAGAGGGGGGTTCTGTGTTGTAATGAGCTGAAATGGCTGAGGCATGGATTTTTATGGAAGAAAAAGACAGGCCCTTGGGAAGCATCTCAGTTAAGTATTGCAAAATCTGAGGTAAATTGGGCACTGCTGTGCTCATCCCTTGAGATTGATTCCAGGCACAGAATCTTTTCCATTTGTCAGCATAAGATTTTCTAGTACTAGGTCTTCTCGTCTCCAAAATGACATCCATCACAGGTTTGCTGAGGGATGCTAAGGGGGAATTTAAGTGATCAGCCACGCTGCAAGATTCGATGTTTGGAGCTGAGGTTGCAGAATTTGGTTTTCCTGCTGAGACAGTAAGGAAGGTGTCTAAGGCAGGTGCCATGGTGAAATGTGTGACACATTGTGCAGGAGTGGGTACCAGTGTTGGCGAGGCCAGTCTGGAGCAATCAAAATAATTTTTGGTTTGTCCTGTTTGATTTTTAGTAGAACTTTGGAAAGCAGAGGCAGAGGGGGAAAGGCATAGACTGATAGTTTTTTCCAGCTGAAGGACAGAGCATCCACTTTCTAGGCTTTTTTGTGATGAGTTCTTGTGCAAAATTTGTCCAACTGGTAGTTCTGGGGTGAGGCAAAAAGATCTATGTCTGGGCTCCCCCATTTGCGTGTCAACATGTTGAAAATCGTGGTTCCAGTTTCCATTTGTGTGGGTCCATGAAATTTCTGCTTAGTTCATCTGCTAGAACATTCAGCTTTCCTGGCAGGAATTGGGCTTGTAGCTGTACTTGGTAGCTCAAGGCCATGTTCCACAATGCCATGGCTAGTCTGCAGAGGGAGTAGGAATGTGTACCCCCTTGCTTGTTTATGTACCACATAACCGTGGTGTTGTCCGTCTTTATCAGTAATTGTCCTGGATGAGGGTAGTCCTAGAAGGCTGTCAGTGCATTCTGTACAGCTAGCATTTCTTTTTGATTGATATGAAGGTGCATTTAGTTTGGGCTCCATTTGCCCTGAATGTACTTCCCTGCCAGATGAACCCCCCATGCATAGTCTGATGCATCTATAGTTAGGGTTTGGGTGGCAGGGGGTGGTGTGAATGGCAGTCCCTTGTTTTGGTGGCAGGCCTCTGCCCACCATAGGAACTCTAGGAGCAGGCAAGGTATGATAGGAATCATTGTTTCCAGGCTGTGACAATGTTGACTCCATAAACTTTTTAAGTACCACTGAAGTTTCCTCATATGCAGTCTTGCATATGGAATTAGAAGAATGCAGGAGGCCATGAACCCAAAGGCTTGGAGCATTTGCCTTGCAGATAGCAGGGTTTTTGTGGTCACCTGTTTGAAGTAAGTCACCAAATGAATTTGTTTTTCTGGCGTAAGGAAAGCCATCTGGGCAGCTGTATTCAAGCTTGCACCCAGGAATGTAATTTTTTGAGAGGGCACCAGTTGAGATTTCTTTTTGTTTATGGTGTACCCTAGACAGGTTAGAACTCTTTTTACAAACGCCACATGTTTTAGAAGAATGGCCTGGTTTTCTGCCTGAATTAGACAATCGTCCAGGTATGGATATATTTGAATATTTCTTTGCCTGCAAAATGCAATTACTGGAGCCAGGCTCTTTGTGAATACCCTGGGCGCAGTAGACAAGCCAAAGGGCAGTGCAGAGAACTGATGATGTATGCAGCCTGCTTTGAAGCGTGGGTATCTTCTGCAAGATTCCCTGACTGGTATGAAAAAATCGAAACTGCAACCATGAATGAAAACGGACTCCGTTCGAACAAACCTTCAGTCTTTATTACACCAATAAATCCACCAGATTGAGCGCTTTCATCTGCCCTAAGCAGATTTCATCAGACTGGGATATGCAGGTAAGCCTCTTTTAAATCTAGAGTTGCCAACCAGGCATCCTTGTCTAGCATAGGAAGTAACTGGTGAACAGTCAGCATCTTGAATTTTGGAATGTCCAGAAAGGTGTTTCGAGTAGACAGGTCCAGAACTGGATGCCATAATTTGTCTTTTCTGGGTACCAGGAAATGTCTGGAATAGAAACCTTGTCCCTTTTCCTCTTCTGGTACTAGTTGAGTAGCCCCCATGTTTAGGAGGGAAAGTACTTGTTTCTGAGCCTCTGCCCAGTAATTTGGGGACAGGTCTGGCCACCCATTTGGAGTTGCAGCGTGTGGAAATGAAATATGTATCCCTGGAACACTATATTTAAAACCCATTTGTCCTGGGTTATAAGTTGCCAGTTGCTTGAATGAAGAGTCAGTTTCCCCCCAAAGGGGCGGCTAAGAGGTAAGTGCTTGTTAATTTTAAAGGGAAGTCATTGAGACTGTTTACCATAGGGTGGCGCCTTGTTGTTTCCAGATTTGGAAGTGGAAGCACCCCATTTCTTAGTTCTGAAAGTCCCTTGGGATTGAAACCTGGTGATTTTGGAATGTCTGGGTTTGGTTGGAGTGGCTCTGGAAGGAGCTGGAAAGGACCAGTTCTTAGTAGGCCAGTGCCTACTAAATCTAGGAGGTTGTACTTGTAAGAAATCTTTAACAGTTTGCATACATTTAGCTTTATCGTCTATCTTTTTTAGAACTTCTTCAGCCTTATTGCCAAACAGGCGGTCCTGCTGTAAAGGAGCATCCAAAAGTTTTGCTTTAACATGATCAGGCAGAGATTGCTCCTTAAGCCAAGCATGCCTTCTAAACACAGACCCAGTAACAGCAGCCCTGCAAGAGGCCTCTAAAGAATCAAAACCCCATTGCAAAGTATGTTTGCCAACTTGTTCAGCTGAATGCAATAAATCCTGTAAATCTTTATTCTCCACACAGTCAGAAATCAACATCATTTTCTGTTTAAGCAGTCCCATGATATGCTGTTGATATCTTAGCATATGGAATTGACAGCTTAAAGCCCTGATTGCTAAGGTTGCAGAAGTATAAATCTTTTTACCCCATCTATCCAGCGCCCTGGAGTCTCTATCAGAGGGGGTAGGATTTTTAGCAGTAGAAGCCTTAATGCCCTTGGGCCCCTGAGAAATGGTTTCAGGGTCCGCATCAGGATTCTTGAAAAGGAATTTGTGGGACTCAGGAACCCTGTAGTACCTGTCTGGTTTGCAAGGGGCTGGAGGCAAGGAATCAGGGGTCATATTGGATTCCGATAACACATCATCAACAATGTCTAGTACAGGAGGTATAGCCAAAGGCCTATGTTGAGGAAGAAGAAGGAAATCCCTAAGCCTCTTTCTGGATTCAGAGAAATCCTAACATTC
Organism: Protopterus annectens; assembly: GCF_019279795.1. Classification (NCBI taxonomy): domain Eukaryota; kingdom Metazoa; phylum Chordata; order Ceratodontiformes; family Protopteridae; genus Protopterus; species Protopterus annectens. Next base: position 202,045,365 of record NC_056747.1, read on the forward strand.
CCAGTGGAAGTGCTCCCTTAAGGTATGTAAAGTTTCCCCAAAAGAGAAATCCTCAGGCGGAGAGGCAGAGGGAATGAAATCCTCTGCATTAGAGTCCTTAAAAGTAGGTATGGACAAATCCAGATCATTAGAAGAGTCAGAAGAAACAGAGTCCTGTTCAGAAGATTCATAGTCAAGTTTAATCCTAGGGCTCTTGGGGGGGGGGGTTGACTACCCCTGATTAGAGTAATTAAATCTTCAGCCATTTTGATCATTTGTTTTTTAGGCATAGGGGCCTGAACATGTGGCCTGGGCATCGTTTTTTTAGACATAGATCGAGAATTAGGCCTTAGTACTGAAGTTGGAGTCGGTTTAATATGCAAGTCTGTAGGCCTGAATACACACTCAGAAGCCGGTGCCTGCTCAGTGGCTCCGGATCCATCCAAGGTAGAGACATTGGCGGGTTCCATATGTGAAGCCATCTCGCAGCATACCGGACTTCGAATGGGTCTCAGTAGAGGCCTGCGAATCAGAAACAGCGGGTATCAGGGGATGTGAAAGCACCTCACTGAGTACCGGCGAACTGGCGACTGGCTTAGGAGAAGCGTCGTCGGCAGTTTTGGACCTCAACGGCCTGTCTCTGTCTTTTTCTTTGCATTTTTTCAGTATTCCGGTAGTCGGATGGCTAACCAACGTCATTTCTGGATAATTAAACCGAGAGCCGAAATATTTAGAAGCAAAAATGTACCGACGACGGATAGTGCTCTGATTAAATTAAGCACAAAACCAACAGCAAGGTATATCATGGGCAGGGCCGTGGCAAGGAATACAGTACAAATGAAAATCCTTATGAGGTATTTGCTTCCCACAAGTAATAAAATTATTAACTTTTACTGACATCGGTAAGGATCAAGAAAAAGTTTCCCCAATGGGGTACTTAGCTTTTAGTTGAAGATTTGGTTCTGAAACTCGGAAACAAAAATTTCAGGAGTCGACTGACTAGCACTTGTGAACCGCTTCTGCTTTAGGCACCGCACAGCAAGAAAGACTGGGGTAATAGTGTCAGCTGCATGTTTTATACCCCTGATGACCTGACATCATGGAAGAAGGAATAGCAACCGACGCAGGACCCAATACTTTGTTAATCAGGCAGACTGAGGGCAACCTGCCAGCAGATTACCCAAATGTAATGACTGCAACAGTGAAACACGATGAACATCATGCTTGATCTACTAAACACAAAATAAATACACACTTTTAACATCAACCCATGAGCTGTGGTCTGGGTACCAAGCCTATATAATAATAATAATAATAATAATAATAATAATAATAATAATAATAATAATAATAATAAAATTATTATTATTATTATTATACAATTCTTGGTGGCACACCACCTTAAACCACAATTTCAACTGACTTTTTAATACAGAGTGAAAAACTGGCTGGCAAGTCCTACATAACACACGCTGACTTAAAGACATATGCAAAGGAAAGTTTCTTTATCAGTTTGTATTTATCTGCATGAGGGGGTCTGAAACAGACTGTGAAGGACAGAACAGTAGTGCAAGTTAACACAGGGGGTTTCAAGAATGCCTAGAACAGGCAAGAAAGAGGGTGAAGGGAACTGCATAGGAGCTAGTAGCAGTTCTCGGAAGAACTTTAAAAGATTATAGGTTCATAGGTTCATAGGTAGGTACTAGGCTATCGGCCCTAGGGCCCATACAAGCCTAGCCAAAAAATGTACCCTGGCTTTCGCCACCCATGAAAATTATTTTCCTGTGCCCCTGTCGAGCAGAGTCACAGAAGTGATCCCTGGGGTGAATTTCCCATTTCCCATCCAATCATCAAGATTTTTTTGAAGAGTGCTAATGAGGAGCTCTGTTTGACATAGGTAGTCTGTTCCAGAGTATGGGAAGTCTCTAGGACAGGAATCTATCCCTCCAGCATGTTCTGTTTATTGTGGTGACAAGGTTAAGGTCCCTAGAGCGTGTAGCTCAGAGGGATTGGGATTTCTTTAAGTGGAGCATGTCCAACAGCTCTGGGTTTGACATAGCTTTGTATGTTAGGCAGAGATCGCCCCTGAGTAGGCGATATGCGATGGAGTAAAGCTGTAGTTTTTTTAGACGGTCTGCATAGGGCATCTGTTTGAGGCCAGTAATCCTCCTTGTGAGGTATTTCTGTGGTCTTTCCAGTTGTTGTAGATGTCTTGTGAGGTACATACCAAAAGGGGCGTTGTACTCTATAATGGGTCTAATGAGTGATGAGTAGAGGGGAACAATGACCTCTTTTTTTCTGGATGAGAATCCTTTTGTGATGAGATGAGCCACGATCAGATGATCTTACTCTTCCAAATTCTTATGTTACTGTGCTGACTCAGCACACAACAATACGTACAGACTAGGCAGATACTGACCTGGCACTCTATAAGGCATGAGTATGCATCATCTGCTCGATAGTAAACAGAAAAGGCAATATTTTACTTGAGGGCCTCACCATTTCGTTTTGTGCAGAAGTGGGCGTGTCACGAATTGAGTGACAACCCAGTCTGCATATGTAATTAGCCTTCAAGTAATCACGCGTGCATACATATTTTTGGGATGACTCCTTCAGCATGCTATTACAAAAAATATATTAAACAGTTATCTTTAGCACTGACATCTCATTAGCCTGGGAACCGGACTAGAGCATATCCTTTAACAGGTGTTGAAAGCTGTTCTAAACCAAAATGACAACTGGCCTAGCACTCAGAATTTTTGGAAATCACGAGTGGCAATTTACACATAAAAACTCAGTACTGTTTCCAACCTTCCTCTTGGTTAACCCCAGTTGAATTTGAAAGCAGTAACTTAATTAGTTATCCTAAGGCTGCTGCCTCTCCCCTTCCCTACTCACTTGTTCTCAGGCTAATGAGGTAAAACAGCAATGTGACACAAACCAGAAGGAATAATGAGAAATCTAATAGACAGCCACTAGGTTTGTTTGAGTACCAAGTGACTGCCCAGTTTAAAACAAACACAATAGCAGGCTCATTATAGATCAATAATACAATTCATGTATTGCAAACACAATAGCAGGCTCATTATAGATCAATAATACAATTCATTACTCCTCCGTCTGTTCAGCAAAAGTGGAAAAAATGCAAGCCCGCGACTATATACTGTAAATTCACACATAGTAGCTTTCACTGCAACATGTGCAAGGCTTGATGCACCTCTTCCTCTGTAATCAGAATTTTTTATTTTTTTATAGTTAGATGACTGGGAAAGTCTGACTGCGCAAACTCTGTTGCCAAGAGGCCCCAGGGGAAAACTCTTGACAGTACATAACATACATAAATGTATATAAAAACTTTTCCTTTAAAATTACAAAATAAAATTACATGAATGTAAACTATTATTTTTCATATGAATGTGTATATGAAATGCTTGAATAACCTGCCTGCTAGACTCTGGAGGGAAGCCAATGAGTTCAGTGGGTGATACACACTGATTTCAAACTAGTTATTAAACTGCGATTACTGCATGCTGAAGTGCACGGGTATTATTAAACTGCATTCCCTTATCTTCCATGTTACCAACTGAAGTTGGTAATGTTTTACTGTTTTATTTATTGTTATATTACATGTCAGTGCGCTTGTTTTCTTTGTTTGACATCCGATGGTACATTTGGAGGGAATGCATATTCATGAATGACATATCACAGGGGTGGGTTTTGGGCGGGGCTTGCTACTGCGCATCTGGTGAGGCCCTCAAGTAAAATATCGCCACAGAAAAGAACCAGCTTACAAGGCTGATTAAATTTATTGCCCACAGGTCTTAAAGATGGCTGCAGCGGCCCCTCTATGGAAAAAGAATGACTTTCTTGATGAATTTTAAGATGTTTATAAGCCAAAGGAGAAAAGGCTAGACAGACCAGTCACATAGGATAATGAAATGACTGGCTAGATGACTGGTGTATGTACACAGTGTTACAGCAGGAAGGAGGAAAGTTGATGTTTATACTTCCATTTATTGCATTACTTCTGACTATGGTGTGTGTGCCCTGTGAAGGAATGGCACTCTGCCCGGGACAGGTTCTCTGCCAATCTCAGCATCCAGGAGATATAAGGCAGAGAACCTGTCTCGGGCATTCTGCCAAGGACAGGTTCTCTGTCTTACATCCCCTGGGTGCTGAGATTGGCATCTACTCCCTCACAACCTTAACAGGATTCAATAAAAACATGAAGGAGGTCTTCTTGTTCTCCATTCTTCTCATGTCTCTCTAAGGTTAAGTAACTGACACTAACCTGGCTTAATCTGAAGCAGGACAAACAGCATAGCAAAAAGCAGTGGATGTTCAACTCTTAAATGAATTCTGCAGACAGATCAGGCCTACAATGTGACAGCTGCAGCTCTGCCTATAAGGCAATATGACTTACCTTAACAAATGGAAATTACAGATTTGTGTCAGTGTCCCCTTCGCCATCCATAGCAGTATACTGTAAAAAAAAACAAAAAAAAAACATAGAATCAGATGCAGTCAAGTAACTTCAAATTTACAATTAGAGTCAAAATAACTTTGTTTTGCATGGTCAAAGGCCTAACATACTGGTGATAACCTACTGTGTAAACAGGCAACCATAGTTTACATCATACATCTTACTCAAACAGTGGTATACCCTAAAAGCTTACAGATGTAAAATAAATAAATAGCTGTAAATGAGCAGAACCAATCATACTGCCTCCCACTGACAACACTTCGATCTGCAGCACTGCCAAGTAATCCTGCTACCTTTAGAATTTATGGGTTTTTTCCTTTCTTATATGAAGCTGTTTAAAATTGCTTTTCATAAAATAGATCAAGATCTAATACATGATCATGTGCTGTTTCTCTTTAGTAGTAACAAACAGAAAATTTGAATCTCTCACATGGGTGCCAATATGCTGCCTTCGACATTCTCAAAAATGGGGTATAATATGAAAAAAGTACATACTACCCTGTAATTCTGTAGGGAACTACTACATGCTTATATGCCTACACATCATAAAATTAGTTAATCCACCACTAAGGCTCATTCTGATGTCATGAAAGTAAGGAAATATGTTAGTCTTGCTTACAAAGACAAATTTAGATAATCTTAAGTTGCAATGTTAAAATTATGTTTCATAACTGAAATTTAAAAGTTTATTCAATACAAACAGCCTGCTTATTCTTTTAAAATTACATTATTATGTTATATAGATTCTTACTAAAGGGGATGGTGGTATTCTGAAAATGTATTTAGCTTTTTGTTTGAGGTTTTTAATTAAGGCAGAAAATCTTGAAAATATGATGTAAGTTGAAATGGAAATAAGAAGAAACAATTGTATAAAAGATCAGCCTGACAAACATTAGTGTGTACATGTAAGACAAAAGTTGGAAATAACCATTCAAAAAAGCTGTCATATATAATAGGTAGAAACAATAGTGTCTTTATCATAATGACTACTCTATCCTTAATAGCTTTCAATGTAAATGGTCTTACAGGTATAGACAAAAAGGAAAAAGTACTGAATTATATTAATAAATGTTGAATACAAATAGCAATGCTGCAGGAGACACATTTGGAAAGAAATGAGTTTGTGAATTTGGCAAAAAAAATAAGATTTCAGGATGGATATTCAGCAGAATATCAGTGACAAACGAAAACAGGAGTAATACTAACTGCTGGAGGGGCTACAATACTGATAGAAGAGGAAAAAAAAGACAATAATGGTAGAATTGTGGTAGCAAGGGGCTAGTGGCAAGGGAGGCAGATTACTCTGGCATGTATTTATATTCCACAAAAAATGCTATTATGGTTCTTTGGGGAGAAATAATCAACTTTCAGCAGGGAATGTCACTTATAGGTTGGGGCTGGAACTTGATTTGCAATAAATATAGCAGGGGGACCTAGAAGGTAAAATATAGCAAAACAGGGTACGCTTCAGAAGAAATTTATGAAAATATTTGGTAAGGAAGACATGAATTCAGTAGTAGGAACTCAGACAAATTTACATATTATTCCCTGAAATAAAATAACAGGACTAGACTGGATAATATTTATATTTCATAGGAGCATGTGCATTAAATGAAAACTTCAACATATATCCAATAACTATTTCAGATCATGCACCACAGATATAAACTAAGATAAAAATGCAGGGTAATGAATTAAGAATGAAACATTGGCACTTTCCCATCTACCTGTTACAGTGAGAGTAATTTAAGAAGTGGGTAGTGAAGAGTTATTAGGGAAAAGAGAAATTTCTTCAGAAGGTATAGCTAGTGAGTGGGATAAAATGAAAATGCAGTTTAAAAATATGGTAGACATAAAAGAGAAAGATTTATGAATTAGAAGTAATACAAATTATTTAGAGGGGCTGGGACAGGTTAAAGTATTTCAGAATAAGAGGAACCTCACAGAACAAGAAGAGGAGCAACTGCAGAGTGCTAAAGAGTAAAAAAAGGGATTGTATGGATAATATTTATGTGCTTAGAAGGACTGCTGTTCAGCCACTGTATTTGGTAGCAACTCCAGAGCAGAAAAACTTTTAGCACACTGACTTAGGCAAGTGAAAGTTGAAAGGATTCTAGCAAAACTTAGGGTGCCTATGACAAGGAAAATAATCAGATATCCTATACAGGTATTACAGATATTCTGGAAATTTTATGAAATTTGTACAAAGCAGATGAATGTGGAAACCAAGAAAGCACACAAAACAAAATATTTATGGAAGACTTAATTATGCCAAGGTTAAAGGAAGATGAGGCTCAGTAACTAATACTTAAGACAGGAAAAGATGAGATAAAAATGGTGATGTATAATCAATATGCAGGGAAGTCTCTGGGAACAGATGGTATTCCTACAGAAATTTGGAAGTCAGGAGTGAAGAAAGTGATAAAGATCTGGAGAATTGTGTTTAATAGTATTTTTAAAGGAAGAGAACCAATATCATTTGGAAGAAATCTCTGGTGAATGCACTACCCAAAGAGGGTAAACACCTGTCAGACTCAGTTTTATATAGGCCCATTTCAATTTTAAACCATGATTATAAAGTATTTATGTTTATACTAGTTAAAAGAATGGCAAAGGTGAAGCCAAAATTGATAGATATGGATTAATGTAGTTTATGGAGGAGAGTTAAACATTTGACAACATTAATAGAACAATAATGATCCAGAGGGAAGCAGAATGTAAGAAAATACCACTGTTGTTGGTGGTGGGTCTTGATGCAGAGAATGTATTCAACATATTATGCCGGGCATTTATGAATTGGGTAATGGAAGCATATGCATTCCCTGATACAATGTTGTTCTTGTTGTGTCTTTCGGCTTTTCCCGGTTAGGGGTTGCCACAGCGGAAATCCGGTCCGCTAATGATTGGCAGTAGATTTTTACGTGCTAGCTTGCTGGGCCTAATGCACAACCTTCAATGAAGGAACGCCCATTCACGCATGTCGCCACACAGAAGACGCTCTAACTGAGAATCGAATGGGCAACGTCTAACTGTGAGACGACAACGCTACCGCAGCACCACCACCGCAGTATCATTCCCTGATACAATAATAAGGTTAATTTGGAAGATATATGAAGGATCAGAGGCATGAGTAAAGGTGGAAGGGTTCTTCTGTGATACATTATTTGGAAGAGAGTAACCCGGCTGGGGCGTCCTCTTTCCCCTTTGATATTTGCTTTATATTTAGAACCATTGGCAAAGAAAATAAGTGACTCAGGATTTCAAGGATATAATTGGTGCAGTAATCAAGAAACGCTGGTTATATTTGCAGATGATATTATTCTGTACTTGATAAATCCATAAAAGGACATCTCAGTGTTGCGGGACATTTTAAGACAGTTTCAAGTCTTTTTGGGATATAAAATTACAGAAGATAAACTAAAGGCTATAGCAGTAAATTATGTACCCACACATGAATTGGCTCAGCAATATTCATATTTATGGGGACACAGGGGTAGGGTTGGCATAATGGTTAAGGTCTTACCTTCATAGATACAAGGTATGAAGTTTGATTCTGACCTCTGGATATTAGCTAAACTTGTAATAATCTGCAAACTGATAATCTATAATCTGCCTATGAATGTATGCACAATAAGATGAAGAAATTAAGAGTATGGATTAAAAAGCTTCTGTTATGACAGCCAAGGACATGTGAGAACACACTAAACAAAAGATCATATAAAAACTAAGAAACTGGAAGCTGTTGGTTATGGATAGTAAGATACAACACTACTAATGATACCATACTACTAATGTATGCTCTTCTACTTCTTCAGCCAACACTTACTACTGTTTATTTTCCTCTCTCACCTCATCTCATTCTATTCCCCTGTCTATTTTGGTAGCAGAACACTATATTATTTTCACCTCCATACATTATTAGAAATACAGTCAATATTTTGAATGACTATGTACTAGTTTGCTGAACAAAGGTTACCCACTTCTGAAGTGCGTCTTGGTACTTGCGGTACATACTGTATTCTTAATATTTCTGTAAATATACTTCAATCTGCTTGTGTTTTTAGCTGTTGTGGTTATTTTCTTCACTTCTATATAATTAGTATTCAGCTACTGTAAAATGTTTTTGTGTGTGGATTTGTGGAGCCTTTCTCCCCATCTCATTGTAAAATATTTAATCTGCTGTAGGACTTTCTCCCCTTGTATATAATTACTCAACTGCTATTTAAATGTTTCTGAAACTGAGTCGAGCTTTTCTCCCCAGGCTTCCAAAGATATTGAGCCATTGGCTCAAACTATATATGTATAGGTTTACTATCATTATTTCGAATGGCAAAACATTTGCCGTTCGAAATAACAAAAAGTTAAACCGAAACTAAACTTTTCAGATGTACAATGTCGCCCCAAATGATCAAGACATCTAAGTCGACACTGTTGCCAAAAATGTTACGTGATAGCCATATTGGAGCTGATGTAAATCAAACTCCTATATGACATATCAAGCCCCATACCCCCTGCTACTAATATATCCCAATTCCGAGATCGCACTACAGTGGGGATATGGATGATTTTCCAATCCCCACTGTACCGCGATCTCCATACATATAGTCAAACACACTTATGCGAATAGTGTTCAACTATCTAATACACTTTACATTTTGTGCACGACATTCTGATTTTTGTCAGCATAACTGCCGACAGAATGTCAGTCACACAAATGATAGTAAACTATATATATATATATATATATATATATATATATGGATTCACGTCAGAAGACTGAAAACCCACAATCTCAAATTTCATAAAACTGACACCCAAAATCCTGAAAACTCAAATTCCTGAAAATTCAAAATCCTGAATCCCAAAAGACTGAAAACACACAGGATACAAACACTGACTATATTCCAGTACAAGGACACAGAGAAACAAAGACAAGACAAAGCATATTACTTTCCACCAAGTATAAGCAGGCCACACCCCCTGCTACTTAAATATACCAACTCCGAGCTTGCACTTCACTACACTAACATGAGTTATGTTGTAGTATAGCAAGTTAGAAGGGAACATTACTAAGCTTACAACAGGCAGTCATGGAACATGTAATGGTACATTTGCCATTTTTTTCTGTGGACTGCAATCTCGGAGTCAATATATTTAAGTAGCAGGGGGTGTGGGGGCACATCCATCCACATGGAGGGTTTAGGGGCCTCCCCCCCTACTCATACTTGGTGGAAAGTAAAATGCTTTGTCTTGTTTATAAAAAGTAAACAGGAACTCCAGGCCAGGCAGGACAGTAGATTAATGTCAAACATAGTTTAATGCCAGAAATAAAATCCAATTAAAACCACAAAGTAAACAATGATAGCGAACAATACAAAGGTTAAGCGTTTTCACCTAGACCACTGTCTGGCTTCTACAGAACCTCTGAAGCCAGTGTTTGTAAACTATGTGTTTTCAGGGATTCAAGATTTTGAATTTTCAGGATTTTGAGTTTTCAGGATTTTGGTGTCAGTCTTATGCGATTCAACATTGTGGGGTTTTCAGTCTTCTGAAGTGAATCCACATACATATATATATGTATCTGTGTACAGATATATATATATATATATATATATATATATATATATATATATATATACATATATATATATATATATATATATATATATATATATACATACATACATACACACACACACACACACACACACACACACACACACACACACACACACACACACACACACACAAACACACACATACATACACATCTATAAAAACTACAAGCAGAAGGTTATAATTCAAAGTGGAAAAGATTGATGATGAAGCAGCAGGGTGTTCAAGAAATAAGGAGAGAGTGGGATTTTGGATGAAAATCTTTAAGGAAAATAGCAACAACCATATAGAATATTATATTCATAAAGTTTCAGAATGTATTTTAAGAAGTAAGCCAACACAGAAATGGAGAAAGGAGATTTTTGCTAATAGGGATAAGTAGAGGTATAGAAAACAGGCAAGAGAGGGCTGGAATTTACTTGAGAAACCTGGCAAAGCAACCAAGGTATTGGGAGCAAATAATCTAGACAGGACATATAACAAAAGGGGGTGAGGCCAAGAACAAGTCTAGATTGCAGGTTACAGACTGGCTTCCCTGAAAGGGACTTATATCAGTGACTAAGTAAAGACAAAGGGATAGAGGAGCCCTACGTGAAACTCTTGTTCTGGTAGACTTCTTAGTCAAATATACAACAGGAGCTGCTTTTAAAAAAAAGGGATAATTAGTAGGGCATATAAAATATTGGATGATAACTATCAGAATCAATCAGAGAAGATTAGAAAAGATTGGGAAAAGAGACTGGAAAATCAATTTACAAGGGAGCCATGAGAGGACAAATGGTTAGAACTGTAATGAGATGGCAGATTTTAGAAATTCACTACACAGTACTCTGTCAGAAATACTGGAAGCACAAATGATTCTTTTGAGCTGGGATACAGTATTTGAATTGCCTAGACATAGTAAGGCCTTATTAAGCTTAATTCTCTTGGGTTCCAAAAAAACAATTACTAGAAAATCAAAGTCTAAACAACTGCATTTGAAGTACTGAATACTATAACACAGATACAAAATTGGAACTGGAAAGGGATCTTTAGAAAAGGGAAGGAACAAATAAAATAGAAATATTGGAATACGGTGGAACAACACATGCAGAATAATGCTCAGGAGAAGGAGTGAGGCTTGAGGGAAGGCAGGAATTGAGCAATTTATGTAATGTTGGACAGAATGGCAGTTGTTATAAAGAAAGAGAATATAGGTAATATATAATGTATTTAAATGGGAAAATGTTAATATGGTTTGCTTTCTTTTCTGTTTTTTTAATTTCTCCAAGTCTTTTGTGGTTTCTAATACCATGACAGGAATGAACCCCATTCCAAAGTCAAAGTATGATTAAAGTTCATGAAATTAGTATAGTTTCCATATTTGATGTTAGCCAGAAGTGCTCTTCAGAGAGCCTACAATGTGCCCAGTTAAGGCTCATTCTACAATTTGTAAGAAGTTAGATAGATCAGTAACATATCTAAGTACGATTGTAAATTCTATTTTATAAGACCCGTTGCTCCTACTACTATTGGAACTGCCTGAGTATCCTTCTTCCACATTGCCCTAGTTTCTGCCTGCAAATCCTAGTATTTTATGACTTGGTGTCTCTCTATACGTAAGACAATGGGTTTAGCAATTTCAGTGATGAATGCTACTTTAGTCTTCTTTTCATGGACTACTACATCTGTTTTTCTTATCTAGTTTTGAACTATTGGTAATGGGTGATCCCATGTGATATAAACTTCATAATTTTCTATAATGCTTTGCAGCTCATGTTTGCAGTGTTTTTCAGCTACTTCAATATTATGTTTGCACAATCCTCAATGCAACAGTCTTGCCACATTATTATGCCTTTCAGTATACAGCCCTTCTGCCTTTAGTATATCACAACCAGCAGCAAAATGTACGACTGTTTCCAATTCTGTTTTACAAAACCTACATTTGTCTGTTTTTCCCACATATTCAATGGACTTTGTAAACCAGTAACCTTTGATCTTTTGGTTTAAATTCACCTCTCCTTAACCACTCCTGCATTTGATCCTGATCAACATGAAGTTGTTCCAACAGTTTTCTATATCTGAAACCATATTTATGCATATTGCACATATTGTGCCTTCTCAACTGATCCTCACCTTATAATCTTTGTTTTGTTTTTTGGCACATTCAGTTGCTGCCTGATTTTTAGCTACTTCTGGTTTGATTTCCATTTACACTTGAGGCTGATATGCTTCTACTAAACTAAGCAGGGAAGTCATCTTAGACTTATTCTCCTCATGTTTCAAAACTTTCACTATATTTGGGTCTTGTGAGGTCAGCAGATATGTATGCAGTCCAATGATTGTAGATCTATACATGTTATCAATTTTGAGGAGGCCCACACCTCGTTTAGAATAGAGAATATATAGTCTTGGTATGCACTGATTTTTATAAATCATTTGACGAGCATGAAGGATCTTTCTTGTTTTCTTGTACAACCTAACACCTTTTGGGGCCAGTCAATCACTCCAAAAACTGTAAGTTAGGACAGGAAGAGCAAGTTGGTTTATAGCTTGGACTTTGTTCCTACATGTCAATGTTGTTTTCAGTATTAATTTAAGTATTCTAAAACATTCCTTACTAAGTTTTATTTGCACTTGCTCATGTTTTATTGTTGATCCTTCATCAATTCCCAAATATTTATACATGCCCTCTTACTCAAGTTCTTTTATATCACATTCCTGTCCCAAACTGATGTTTTCTTTGTGATGCAGCTTTCTTGCTTCAAAGGTTGCTTTTGCACATTTATCAAGACCAAATGACATTCGTATATCATCTGTAAAAGTTTTTTTTAAACAGCTCTATTGAAAACAATATTGTAATGAACAAATAATTTGGAAAAGATTGAACAAATTGATTTTTTAAAGTGCAATATTTAAAAAGAGAAAATATTAATACAATAACTATAATAGCACAGAAAACTATATACAAAGATGTTCACTATATAGCAAACAACAAGATCAGTTAAGTTAATATTTTTGCAGAAAAAAATAAAGATAAGGGAAAAAGGATAAAAAGAAAGATTACTGCATTAACCATTTATCCAGTTCTTTAACTAATAATTCATGCATATTTTCCCATTTGTAATGTAAATTTGTATTCCTCGTAGATTTAGATTTAATAGGCAACATTTCTAGCTTAGATATTTCCAAGAGAAGACCTTTAAACTCTTTAGATGAAGGAACAGATGAGGATTTCCAGTTTTTTTGTAATTGTTTTCCTGGCAATGGACAAGTATAGAGCAGAGCAAAGAATATTTGCTTTTATTTATAGAGTCTGGAACAGTTGTGTTGAGTAATACAAGTGATTTTGTAAGCACAAAATTGTCTTTAAAAATTTCCTGTAAAAAAATGTTAACTTCTTCCCAAAATGTCTTTAATAATGCACAGTCATAAAATATATGGTTCCAATCAGTGTTTGTTTCTGTATTACATCTCCAGCAAACAATATCTTGTTTAGTTATCTTACTCATTTTCTGTGGAGTGAGAAAAGATTTATGTAAAAATCTCCATGTGAAGATTCTCCATTTAAGAGAAGTGGTTTTGCTTGCTGACTGAAGAAAATTAAGTTTCTCTTTGTCTGAGGGAATAAAATTATTGATTACAGAAAATGAATTCCAACAGTCTGAATATACATCTAGATCTTGTTTAATTGCTCTATAAATATATGATATACTATTTTAACTGGTAAAGTATTATGAGTATATAAAAGCAAATATTGAATAAGTTTGGGTATTGAATTCTTAGCATTTGAGGTGGTTAAAACTAGTTTATCTAAAATATATTTTCTAAACTCTTGCAAATCTGACCAAAGTAAAGTGTTAAGATTATATTCATCTACAAGAGCATTAATAGATTTTGCCTCATTTTTATGTATAATTTCATGTCAAAGCATTAATTGTTTTTGCTTAAACAGTAACATTTTAGAATAGTCTGTAGAGGGAATTATCCATTGTGTATAGGCAATAGGGAAGACGAGAAACAACCAATTCTCAAAGATTCTAAACCAAATACATAGTTTTTAAAGACCTTTAGAATTAAAGTTACATAAGTAGATTTAAACATTTGAGTGGAATAATTGGAAAAGTAATCTCAAATTCCATATAAATGAATTATTTACTAACTTTGATAGATGGTTATTACCTTTATTTTTGGTATTTTGGGATAAATTTAATATAATTTATTTCTACTTTGCTAAATACTCTCCATCTATAAGATAAACAATTGTTTTAATTACTGATGAAATTGAATACATTTCTAGATTTGGTAAAGATATACCTTCATTTTTCCAACTATACATATGATAAGACAATGCAATTCTAGGCTTTATCGGATGCCACAAAAAGCTTTTAATCAGTGTGTTAATTTTTTTAATAAAATAGCTTGTAGGGGGGATTTAGAAATAGATTGATTTATGTATAAGGTTTTTGGAAGCAAGATAATTTTATAATGGAAAGTTTTTCATCCATTGTAAATATATTTTGTTGCATTTACTTATTACAGTCTCTATGGTTGCTATACTTTTACTATAATTTAGGTGTAACATGTCTTTAATATTAGTTGTTATAATCATACCTAAATATGTTATTCATTGAGATTGAGGTATATATTTTTTATATTGATCTTGTATAACTTTTGGAGCCAATTAGAAGAATTTGAGTTTTATTGTTATTAAAATTAAGACCAGAACATTTTAGAAATATATCCATGTTTTTGAATAATTCTTGTAAGGTGGGGTTAATACCACCAAGAGTGATTAATACATCATCAGCAAACATTTGGATTTTTGATGTTTCATTAAGGCTGCATCTATAACCTTGTATACTATTGTTATCCCTTATTAAGTTTGCCCAAGGATCCATAATTAATGTGAATAAAATAGGTGATAAAGGGCAACCTTGCCTAGTTCCTTTTACAATGGATATGTTCTGGGATACATTTGTACCTATTTTTATGCAGGCTTGACTTTCATTATATAATTGAGTAATAAGATTAATAAAGCTATTAGAAAAGCTTAACACTTTTAGTAAGATAAAAAGATATTCCCAATAAACTAACAAGAGTTAAATTATTCTTTAAGATTTTTACTGATTCAATTAAATTTATTGTTCTTTTGATGTTATCATAGGAAGGTCTATTAATTATAAAACCTGTCTGATCCATGTCTACCAGGGATGGTAAAACATTTTTGAGTCTATCAGCATAAATAGACATGAACATTTTATAGTCTGTATTTAACAACAAAATGGGCCTATATGAGGCACATTTTATAGGTTTTTTATCAGGCTTTAGTATGGGTGTAATAAATGTATACTTCCACGAAGGGGGTATAATGTTATTATTTTGAGCTATATTGAATACTGTAACAAAGTTAACGCTTTGGCAGGCAACATTTTGTAGATTTCATTAATGATACCATCATTACCAGGAGCTTTATTTCAAGTTTAGTGATTTTATCTTTTATGTCTTTAAAAGATATTTGTTTATCTATTAATTTTGTGTTTCTGATAGTCTGTTCTTTATATTATTATTTATAAAAGATTGAATATATTTTGTACTATTAATCATATCATTGGGTTGATTTAGTTTTAATCATATCATTGGGTTGATTTAGTTTTAAGAAAAATTCTCTAAACTCACTTAATATATTTGGTAAGTCACATACCATTTTTTTTTTGTTGGAGAATAGACTTATTTAATTTGATTAACTTTATTTAATCTTTTAGTTTTATTAGCTAATATATAAATAGATCTAGGATCTATAGAAAAATTTAGAAGTTTATATTTTTCAAGATTAATCATGACTTTATGGTTTAAAGTTTCCATATATTTATTGTTTAAAATATTTATTTTATTTATTCTATCTTTTTTGTCTGTGTTTCTTGAAACATCAAGTCATAAAGTATCTAACTTTGTTTGTATATCTTGAAGGTCTTTATCCCATGAAATTATTTTCTTTTTGTACCAATCAATAATTTTACCATATAGGTAAGCTTTTAGATCATCCCAGATGTATACTTCAGAGGTTCCCTGTGTGTTAAAGTTCAATAAAATTTTGTACTTCTGTAGTAAAGAAATCAATGAAGTCTTTTAGTTTAGTTATGTAAGCTGGTATCCTTTTAATCTGAACATTAAATGTGGAGTTTAATATAAAATCAAATGTTATGGGATTATGGTCTGAACGGGGACATGAAATCACTTTTGAGTTTAATAAGAAATCAGCTAAGTTATTAGAGATTAATACCCTATCTATTCTTGAATATGACTGATATATATGTGAGTAGAATGTACAGAACAGTGACTTAGCAGCTGTAAAATTATTAATATCCTTCATCATGTATGAATCTGCGAATTCATTCAATAATTTGGCTATTGCTGGAATTTTCCTTTTACCATTAGTACTAGAGTCTTTTATATCAGAGATACAGTTAAAATCTCCAGTAAGAATAATACTACCCTTAGAAAACTGAACTATATGCTCTATATGTTGTTTTACTGTTGTAAGTCCAATGCCAGGAATCCAATATATATTTATTAAAATCAATTTTTTTATTAAATTCTATAACAAGTGAAGATAACATCCCTTTGTTATCTTTGTATGTGACAATTATTTTAGGCATAGGTAATGTATTTTTCCATAGTATGGCCACCCTCTCTTTTTTGTGTATGTTCAGAGCTAATCAAAAGTTTGTAAGATTTGGATTCCAATTTTGTAATATCTTCAGTTAGTAGATGAGTTTCTTGGAGAAATATTAATTGAGAATTATGTAGTTTAAGATATTTATTCAAAGATCTTCTCTTGTTAGGATTATTTAATCCATTAATGTTTAATGATGTACACTTTAAAGATGTCATAAAATGTTAATGTTTATGAGAATCAGTTGTTGATTAATTTTCCCCTTTTTCCATATTTTATAACTCAATAGAAATTGACTATTAGGAATACAATTATAATTTACACATGAAACACATAAAACTTTTATCCAATGAAATATGTTTATATCAAATTCAATTTTGTAAGACTTGGTGAACATCATATTAACTACTAACAGAAATTTATAACATTTACTAATAACACAGACACTCTCTAACCCCCCCCCCCGGAATTAAAAACTCCTAATTTGAGTGACATCTGTCACCCAAAATGACCATATAACTAGTAACAACACTCGTCTCATCCCCGCCTAAATATATCTGCTGTTGCATATTTTAACATTATTAAGCAGTATATGTGACTACAAAAAAAACAATTATAAAGTAAAATACTTCCATTACAATTGTATGTACTCATTCAAGAAACAAATTAAAATACATCAAATGTAACTGTTTCATTTTAACTTTTTGGTGTTATATTTTTAATATCACTTCAAGTCATCATATATTATATATATAATAAAGATGTGTTGTGAAATTTCCTTTTTTATGTAAGTCAGATTGAGTTTAAAATATCATAAAGACCAACCACATGTTTTACAAATAATATAAAGGTCATAACTAATTTATATGCAATGAATTGCTATAATGATCCATAAGCAAACTATACCCAAAAGAACTTTTGTTCCTTACTACAACCAAAAATTGAAGTGTGTAGTCAATGTTGAGAAGGTAATTTCATCACCTAAAAATTCTACACTCCTATAGTCCACCTTCCCCTGTCTCTTTACTCACTCTGCCAGTAGCTAATAACACTACTTCCCCATCTCCATGTAACTGAAAACAAGAGCATAAAAAATACTATATTATAGTTTCCCACTGTAAGATGAAATTCCATTAAAGTCCTCTGTAATTTCTATGAAGGAATGTAGCATACGTTTATGATTAGTAGGGGATGGTCTATGACTGGGAAGTTATCCTACGTGGAAAGACAACTATTCCATGAAATTAACTTTATATATATATATTTTCTCCCTTTCCTTCCTTTAAAACCTTTCCTAATCTGAAACAGCCTCCATCTCCCTCAGAATATAGAAACACATTAATTAATATACAAGACATGAAATCATTTAAAGAAAACTATGTTGCTGCTACCTGTAATGGCAAACATCTGCATCTCAAATTACACTGTATGCAATTAATTACTTTCATACAGATTGTTATGTTCCATTCATTATTTGTTAACCTCCTGTCTGTACTAGAATTATTCCTGTATCTGTTTTCTATGCTTAAATTCTGCATAGGTCTCATGTAAAGATTTTATAATATTTTAATGATGTTGCTATATATGCTATATGTTTGTTATACCAATCAGAGGAAGCTTTACTTAAATATAGAATGACTATGAATACATGTGTAAAAACATAAGGGCTTAAATGTATCAAAGCGATCTGTTTATAAACACTCGCAAATGCTTTAACATAACAGTCATGTTATACAGGTCACTTAACTGCATTTCTTTCATTTGACCTTTAAATGGCATTAGAGACCATCCATTCAAGCTATTATCTAGTTTTGCGTAGTTCCTCAGCACAGAGGTCACTCTGTAAACGTCTCCATGGAAACAACACTCTTTTCTGCTTTCAGTTGTAGCAGCCACAGTGCGATCGCATACCAGGGTTGTTTAGCAATTCAGATACACGAGATTCAGGAGGGGAAAACATTTGCAGCTTTTCTCTAGGAAAGCTGTTGATTACCTCACGGCAAGACCAGGAAACACAAAAACGAACAGAAAAAAATGCAAAAGAGAGGGAAAGAGCTGATATTTAACACAGCAAAATCAATAAACTCCATCTCCCGAACCCAACAAACCACTAGACCACCATGAATACATCAATCTACACCAAACCCTCCATTTCTTCAAAACCAACAGCAAAAAAACAAATCAAAGCCCCTCCATAGTACAATAAGCACGGAATCCCACTACAGCTGCTAAACAGGAGCCATCCATACAACATTACACCCACATAGTCTCATTTTTAAAATAAATACCTGATGACTAAATCAAGACAGATCAGCTCATCAAAAGAAATAAAATAAAAACATTTCTCATGTCTATCACCACAAGCAGCATTATATTCCAGCAGCAGAGCAACAGATGGGAAACATAATTACCAAAGCAACATTATGGCAACAATATCAATGAAAAATCTCACTTCAGAGAGAGACAGGGTAACAAAACAGCAAATAATAAAAAAATAAAGAAAACAAGTTTCCACTGCATCAAAGATCCTTGTTTCATCATCTTTAAGTCTCTTTAAGTCTCTATATCTACCATAGTTCCCAAGATACCATAGAATTCAGGCCCCAAGCATACAGAGCATTTATAATAACAGTCAGCTAATAGCATTAAAAAATAATAATACATAAATAGCTTTTACTTCCTATAGTAATTGAGCCACATTAAATAAAATAAACTAGACTTATTAATAACAAACTATAAAAATACCATTAAAACAACTATGTACCATAAAAAAAGAAATTTAAACAATAAAGACTCACCTGTTGAACCATTTCCATTTCCCCAACCTCTGGGTTAATTATTAAGACTTAGGTAAATGAAAGCCATTGTAAAATATTTTAACTAATCACTTATTCTTGAGCTTCTTTTTATGTTTAGAGATCTTCCAGGAACTGTTATCATTTCTTTTAAGGCTGGCATTTGCCAACTCCATATCCTCTATTTTATCAATCAGTTTTCTTGTTTTGACAAAGTAATGGCAGATTCTATGTCATCAAATATTTTCTGGACCATCTTGGAGAAATATTTTTAATCTGGCTGGAAATAATAGGTGTGTTTTTATTTCGGCTTTCTTTAGTTCTTTTAACATTGGCAGAAAAAGCTTTATTTTGGCATTTACAGAAGATGAGTAATCATTATCAAAGCGTATGACATTTTCTTTATATTTAATACGAGATTTAGCTCACGCAGTCTTGTTGTGTGATGATAGAAACTTCACTATAACAGATTTAGTAGAATTGGATTTACCTTTTTTTGAAGAAGACAAGGACCTGTGGGCTCTCTCTATTCTATATGAGAGAGCTTCAGGAAGCTTCAGTACCTTAGGAAGCCAAGAAGTTAAGAATTTTTCCACAATATCTTCTTCGACATTATCAGGCAAACCAAAAACTCTAATATTATTTCTTCTTGATCTATTCTCTAGATCATCAATTTTTGTTTGTAAAAGAGTATTTTGTTTTAAGTGAAAGTTTATGTTATGCTCATCTTCTTGAATTCTAGTGTCCATATCATTCAGTGAAGTCTCTATTCCAGTAATCTGTCTCTTTTGTTGCTTGAGGTCTTCATGTAACATTTCCATTTGTTGGGAACATTTTTCTTTGAAGTTGTCCAGTTTTACATCCATTCTATCAATTTTTGTTGTCAGTTCTTGAATATTAGATAATAGTGACTGAAGTTCCTTCTTAATAGTTGTTTCTTGAAGTGTAGATTTGTAGTAGCTCATTCTGTAGTCTGGAGTCAAAATATTTTCTCTAGTACTTTTTGACAGGAAAAAATAAAAAAGTTGTAAAAATGTATATATACTCTCCTGAAGGATGATTAGTAGATTCCAAATATGTAAGAAAAAACAAAATTAGGATAGATAAATTCAAAAAATCCTGTCACAAATATTCTGTAAAGGCAGACCAGAGAGAGAGTGCTGTTACTCAGTTCTCATCTTGGCCACGCCCCCATCTGAAAAAGTTTTGACCACTTGCAGTTGTGCTTTCAGTTCCTCATCCGATAAATTATGCAGCTTTAAATCATCTACAAAAAGAAGATGAGAAGTCTTTATACTTTATTGTTTGCTGGGGGCCAAATTGTACCCATGACCTAATCTGTTAAGTAGACAGCTTTATGGGTTAAGGGCAAGCTAATTAATTAATGCTTATTTTATGTTATATTCTTTTTATTAAAGTTTTGATTTTACTATTAAGTTTTACTGCCGTGGTGGACATCAGGAGTTTTTAGTAGTGAAATAATAATTTGTCCTTTATCATGGCTTAACTACAAAGTAGTTTGCCACTGTTTCAATGTAATGTAATCCATCAGCGTAGGGTGCATCTTATACATTTTTAAAGCGCTCTTTTATTCATGAATGTCAGATGCTGTCAGATGCTTTTTTTGTAGTTGATCTATGCCGTACTTAGATCTTTGCCCTTTTTACAGTTATCCATTAGGACTTTATTTAACAGCAAATGATCCTTTGTTCCATATGACTTTCTTTTATTACCCTTTTGTTCTATTGTGACTATAAACTCTGTCGGCATCAATTCCAGTATATAGTTTACACATCGCTGGAAGGCAAGTTATTGATCTAAAGTTTTTAGGATAGCTTGCAGATTCGCTCTTAAGTAGGAGCATTGTTTTTCTGCATGCGCTAATATTTTTAGTTTATTTGTGATAGTGCACGATAGAACCTCATGTATTCAAATACTGCCCATTGCTTTTATCAAGTCTATCTTTCTGAGTATTTTTGTTGATCTGTTCCCCTCTTCTTAACTGCTCTATAGTTTTCCCTATTCGATACTTCCATGATGGCATTCGATTTCTCCCCTTCCTCTCCCTTAATACCTTGTGTTTTTCTGGTAAGACTTTATCTGTTATTAATTTAGCTGCATAGTAATATATCCTATTTACTTCTGTTATATCACATGAATATCTATAGACAGTCGTAATTACTGTGTTCATTTGTTTAATCAAACTTCTAACTTTTTGGGTTTAATTGACTTTCTGCAGTCTATTTCTTTCATTAATCTTAATATGTCTGTCCATCTCTATTAAATCAAGGAACTCTTCTCTTAGATCATTTTCTTCTAAACTGAGGGCACATTCTTTATTCTCCATTTCATGCAAGCATTCTATAGAAAGTTCCAGAGCATCTTCCTGTGCCAAATTCCCTTCAGTTTCATCTTGTATCATTCGTTGCTCTTTCATACGGGAACTCACTGGCCTAACACTCCACAACACTGACTGCATCAGAGTTGCCACAGTTTCCTGTTCCTTTCCTTGCTGTGCAACTCCAACTGAACGTTTCTACTAATTTCCTATGGAAGGCTCCAAAGCATCTTCATATGGCAACTGATCAGATGTTTCCTGCTCTACTGGTTTCTCCTTAATTGGGACATCTATTGCTGTATCCTGCTGTGATGTTACCCGAGTTATATTTTCAGTACTTATGTATTAACGCAACCAGGAGCCAAAGGTGTTATACCTCGGCAATTTATTGTTTTTTGGTGGAAAGATTACATCCTATCCAGTAAAACTGTAATTTACTAAATGTGTACATATATTGCAAATGTAAGAAGGGATTTTGTTCCTGAAAAAAAAACCTGTAGTGCATAATACAAAAAAAAAAAAAAAAAAAAAATTGGTCACACAGCAGCTCTACCTTCGAATTTCCAATTGCTTTTCTACCAGATGTGGATCCTACAGTACCTTTACTCAGTTTCCCACACTCATGATGGAAATATTTACCATAACTTTGGATAAAGAGTAATAATACTTACATGCACCTATTAAAATACACACTGCGTTTCCAATAACAGAATACCTTTTTTAACTGTTCCATTGTACTAGCTGTAGATACAGCACAGAGTGCAGCAGTTACTCATGTGATGCACGATGTCAGATTAAGTAAAGCGGTGCACGAGCTTTTGCAGGTTTGCCTGAAAACTGACAGTGTCGGTCCTGTGCAAGTTTACCATATTCATAAAAGCTTTGTAATGCCACTAGTACCTGTTTTGATTGTCTTCGGTTTTGTTTTACAATTAAGATCAGTGGTGTAGCTAGCATGATATTGAAATTTCATACTAAAACACAATGTTGTTATCCCTCACCACTCGCCTATCATTATAAAAAACTCCTGGTTCCGTTAATAAGTACCATATTTTCTACACTAAATCCTTCACTTCGCAAGCAATCCATAACCTAATTTTCTGTTTCTTTAACTTCTCTATTATAAATCTTCTTTTCTACTTTTCCTTTGTTTATTTTATTTTTTGTATTATAAAGTTTTCCATGTCCAGATGCATTTGCCTGTATTTCTCTTCAAATATCTTTGGTGCTGCTCTTTTTGTATTTATTAGCTTTCCTTTGTATAAATACTGCACCATATTAAATCTCTTTTACTTTCCCTTGTCCATATCTCTTCTTCAGAAGACTCCAGGTCCTCCTGTTTCTCTTTACTGTGGGGACTCGTTATTCCATCATGCTGTGATATAACTGGTGTTTCTACACTAATCCTTCACTTCTCAAGTATTCCTTAACTTCAACTTCTATTTTTTTAAACTTCTACTTTACTCATCTTCAGTTCTACATTCCATCTTTGTGATCTTATTTTTTTTATTGTGAGATTTTCCATATGTGGATGCCTCTGCCTGTACTTCTCTTTGAATATGTTTCGGGCTGCCCTTTTTGTTTTGATTAATTTGGCTTTCCCATTTGCATAAATATCACACCATATCAGATCTCTCTTTCAATCCCATGCCCATATTTCATTTTTATACCTTTCAAAACTCTGATTTTGTTGTTTATATGTTCACACTTCCTCAGTCACTTCTTTTTCCAAACGGCAGGAGCTTCTTAGTCTATATAATGCTTTTCATAAATCTGTTGCATTAATGAATACAAATTTTATTTGAAGCTTCTGACAGTTTTTCTTATGGAAGTATTTTTCTTTCCTGTAATTTTTTTCTTAATTTTTTTGTATATCTTCTGTTTGGAAATTCTGGGCTTCTTGCATAATAGTAACTACATCATTTCTTTCTTATCCTCAGTAGTCCATTCTTATCGTCTTTATGGCTCTTTTTTGGCCTATCAGTTTTTGTCATTTTTGTGGACTACTACTTCCTTCTACAATGGGGGTGGGGGGGGGGCATCCTCCTCCAGGGTCTGGCCTGTCCCACTGTAGAAATGTTTGCATATCTTGAGGATTCTACACTGTCATTTTTTCCCATACAGTCACCAGCGCACCTACCAGTACTGGGCACTTTTTTTATCCTGTGTCTTGTACACTCAGCTATATTTTTTTATTTTTTAACCTACTTCTGTCCATGATATATGCTATATAAAATACAGTCTATATATCAATGTTGTCTTGGTGAGACTTGGTGGAAAACAGTGTTCAACTCATTAAGGTACTCACCAAGACTTGAGGATGAATTCATTTCCAGCAACACTACTCTCCTTTGCTTGCTGACATATCATCTCTCCCTTTGTTAATGTATGTGTGCCTATGTCTTCAGTGATAATTTAGTAAAGGTGTTTTCAAAATTAAGCAGGTACTGTGGCTAATTTAACTTTGGGGTCTTAAAGACATTGGGGAGGGAATAAAAGATGATGAGTACAGTATAGTTGCTGAATACATTTGCACTTTCAGTGGAAATTACATTAATTTCTAAGTTAGGGTGAATGGTCTCTCTTTGAGGTTCATTAGGTGGGAGACATTGCTCAAAAACTACTGTAAGATGTTTATATGATAGGCCTGCTGTGCAGGAATACATAATATTTTACTAATAACTAACACAAACTTGACTTTATAACATAGCTTCTTGTAAGCCTTATCTAGTGTTCTGTCTTGACGGAATGTTTACCATGCATGATCCCCCTTGGTCTAAAGAGTTTTAAGCTATAGTGATCCAAGACAGAGCTCTTGCATTTTCTTTTCCTGCAGACAGGAGGTAGACTATTCATTAAATTCAAGAAAGTGCTATAATGGAGATGCAAAAAGTTGCAGAGTCAAGATTTAGGATTTTAAGTGGGATTCACCTGATCTCTTTGATAGTTGCTGTAAACTTAACTGGGTCAAAAGTATTTTTTCCTATGTTATCTATTTTCTGAGTTCAGAGTACAACCAGACCATGAGTACAGGATGATGGAGACTTAGGCAGTTCAAAAGGATGCCACCTGCCCTCATTTCACCAGGCACAGATACAGTCACCCAATCTAATATTCTTTCTCATTTAGTATACATGCTATGGTGGAACAACTCACAGATGTTACTAACTCAGAGAGAATTATGGATGTGTAGAACTTGTCTGCAGTTTCAGTACAGTCATAGTTTAGTTCCCCTACCGTGACCAGCTCATTTTTGAAAATTCTTGCCATCACAGACAGTGCTTTCTCAGCTGTGCCCTTGGGTACATCTGATGGCATTTACAGGCTTGCATGTCGCAGTATATGTATGTATGTGTGTATATGGATTACTATCAAAACGCTGAAAGTCAGTCGAACGACAGGCAATTGTGTGAAATATGTATGTTCAACAATGATATTGTCAAGATACACATGATCGACAGTTTAAAATATCGTAAGTAAGGCAGTTTCGCTTTTCAGATTGTCGACTATCCAACATCATCCATTTAAACTGACAGCGAAATCATTATGCACATTAGGAAGTTGCGGCACACCCACAAACTGCCTGGGAAACTAACAGTGCAGTAATAACTACTGAAATTAAGTACAAAGACGTAT
This sequence comes from Protopterus annectens, assembly GCF_019279795.1. Classification (NCBI taxonomy): domain Eukaryota; kingdom Metazoa; phylum Chordata; order Ceratodontiformes; family Protopteridae; genus Protopterus; species Protopterus annectens. The sequence continues at coordinate 202,070,867 of NC_056747.1, forward strand.
CGGTAAGTCATAACTGGAAAAAAATGTAAAATGCTACTAGGCAAAGGAGATGTAATAAAACAAGTGTTTGCTAAATTTATTTCACTTAGGATACTGACTGTGCTTACAGACTATCAAACAACCTATTTTTTGTTCAGTATTTCTTCCATGACAATCTATTTACAGTATATTGCACTTTGGTATGTGCTTTACTTGTTGAATGTTTTATTTTTCAATTGACTTATGGATATCTTAGCATGGAAGAAAAATGGCAACACGGGATGCATCTAATGTACTCGTACTACTGGAAAGTGACGTATTGCATATTACACTTGGAATGTATTTAGACATGGGATTTCATGCATTACACTGCTTGTTTCACAATCTACAGACATGAAGCATGTATAAAAGAGGCTACTGTCGACCTTAACATCGACAACAGTCTGTCGATGTCGCAGTGTCGATCATTTGACTTACTTAATATTTATGAATCGAGTATATGTGTCCATAATTTTACTGTTCGCGGTTTTAAATATCAGTATTTTGATAGTAAGCCTGTGTATACATACACACACACACACACACACACACACACACACACACACACACACACACACAAGTAATTATCTATATCTATATATATATATATATATATATATATTTATGTTGAGTGACGTCAGATATTATAGGGTCATTAGTCATGAAGAAGTTAATGCCCTTGAATATAGAATTCATGAAATGTTGGATGATTTGGTTAAGAGTCATATTATTACAGAGGAGCTCTATAAATACCTGGAGGTAGAATCCCCCATGATACCAGTTATACAAGGTCTCCCCAAGATTCATAATGATGGGGAACCCCCCCATGTCTCGGGTAGGGGTTGGTGTACTGAACCCTTCTCTATTTATGTAGAAAAACTATTACGGCCAATTTTGGAGCTGAATCCTGTTGTCTTGAGAGACACGAAACAATTTTTACTAGACCTCTATAGTTTCACTAATAACCCACAGTTAGAGCCTGATGTGTTTTTTGTAACTTTGGATGTACAGTCCTTGTTCACTGTCATCCTGAATGATATAGGTTTCATCGCCATCAAACAATACCTACTTAAGCATAGTAGGTATGATGAAAGACAAATAGATCTGATTTGCTTATTTTTGGAAATTGTCTTAGAGAACAACATTTTTATTTTTGATCAGACAGTGTACCTACAGCGTGATGGCATAGCTATTGGCACAAGATATGCCAATAGCTACGCCAACATGTTTCTAGCTTATTGGGAAGAAGAAAGGTTGTTTGTGATGGATGATTATAGGCAGTACATACCTTTCTATTGTCGTTTTGTGGACGATGTCTTTTTTATATGGGCAGGTGACTCTGATAGATTAAAAACATTCATCGTAGAGTTGAACAACATGACTGAGTATTTAAGGTTCACTATGACATCCTCTTTAAGTAGGATTGAATATCTTGATATATATGTTGAAAGATTGGAAGGTGGCCTCATCAATACTTGAGTTTTTAGGACAAAGTGTCACAGGAACACCTTGCGCCGTAGACAGAGCATGCATCCCCAATATATTTTTAAAAACATAATTAAAGGGCAAGGAATGCGAGTCTCTCTCTTAAATGCATCAGATAAAGGGTATGAAAGTGAATTAAATACTCTAAAGGACAGACTTATGAAGCGAGGCTATAATAATGTGGAGGTTAGTGAAGGGTTACATAGTATAGACTCATTGAGACAAGAGAGAGCTACTCCTTACTTCTCTCATTCCACAGAAAACAACATAAGTTGGTCTACTGTAACCCTGCCCTCTGAGACAAGGATACCGATGTATTTTACTACAGATAACAGAATGTTTTTTGACATCATTAATAAACATTGGGGAATACTTACTACTAATTCTGATATCAAAGAGATTGTGGGGGAGAGACCTAAATTTATGTTTAAAAACAAACCCAATTTGAAAAGAATCCTTTGTCAACCCATGGACAAACATGACTTAAGGAATGAACAGGCTTTGGGTACCTTTCCCTGTGGACAGTGTAATTATTGTGATAACATAGACTTGAATGGGAAGTTCAGACACCCTGATATAGGACAAGAATTTAGATTTTCTATTACAGCCAACTGCAATACTCCGCATGTAGTCTATTTAGCTGTATGTGACCTTTGCAAATCGTTCTGTGTTGGCAAAACAAACAGGGTGTTTAGAAACAGAATAAGGGAACATTTGTATGCCATCGGAGTAAAGTCACCCACTAATGCATTAGAAAAACATGTTTTGGCCAGTGGAGATGGTCACCATTTTATATTTATGGTTATTGATGTCACATTGCCTATTGCCCATGAGGAAGACTTAAAGAATGGTACAGAGAAAAGGGAGACGTGTTGGATTTTAAGGTTAAGAGCGGATCGGGGAAGGGGTCTCAATGACAGAGCCTCACTGAGACCCATTCTAAACTCTAGGAGATTAATTGCTAATTAGGCTCTCTTTACATTAGGTCTTTATATATATGTATTTGATATAAAGTCAATTTTAATCAGTTTAGAATTGGTACCTTCTCCATTTCTAGGTGGTTAGTCAATGCATATGAGATATTTATAAACAGTTAATTGTTAGATTTTGTTTATTTTTATTTTTAATTTATATCCTCAATACTATGTAACAAAATGATATGCAGTTTTTATGTGAGTTTTATATGTGGTTTATGAATTGGAATTTGTGGCATGGATGAATTTCCTCTGCTTAAAGGAAATAGCGTTTTAATGTTATTATAGCCATATTTATAGTTTTCTGCTATATAACTGAATATGTTTGAGCAGTATAGCTTTAAGAAAAATTACTTAATAGGTTGAGTGTTCTGTTTGGATACCAAACATTATAAGAGCAGGCACTTTTGGTTTTGTGTTTTAATGGTCTGATGAAGTGAACAGTGAAAGCGCTTACCGTTGTGCACAATAAATAAGATTTTTTTTTATATTTTAAAAGTGAGTACTGGCACTGGCATTCTTAGTAGTATGTGGTTGCCTTCGCTGCTTACTCTGGTTTGGATTTTACCTCTTTACTTATACCAGTGGAAAGGCATTTATCCTGTGGAGTGCTACATATTTTGTTTTACACACACACACATACACACACACACACACACATATATATATATATATATATATATATATGTATATATATATATATATATATATATATATATATATATATATATATATATATACATATACATATATATATCTGGTTTGGGGTGTTATTTCTTCGTTCTCAAGAATTGCTTTTTTAAGTTTTTACAGTTTTTTTTTTTTTTTTTTTTTTAGCTTTTACTGAATAGTCGAAGTAAATGAGTAATGTGTTTTTCATTCTTCTAAGTTGTTTTTACGGTGATCCTTGCATTGGTATTGCTCTGTACTAGTTCGTTCGTGCGGTCTACACTTTCCTCCTCTCCAGTGCAAGTCTGAGTGCCAGATCTAACGAAATGAATGAAGGAAATGCCTCAGACCATGGCAATGACAGCCAGTCTCTAATCGATACACCTGATACCTCTAATTCTACTAATTTTGTGATCTTAATGAAAGAACTTATGGAATCGAACCAACGCAACCAGCTGCTACTACTGAAATGCAGAGAATTCTTTATGTCCACACAAAGTAGCACAGGCAGACAGATATCTGGTTTGGGGTGTTATTTCTTCATTCTCAAGAATTGCTTTTTTAAGTTTTTACAGTTTTTTTTTTTTTTTTTTAGCTTTTACTGAATAGTAGAAGTAAATGAGTAATATATATATATATATATATATATATATATATATATATATATATATATATATATAAACATTTGTTTACCAAGGAAGTCTGAGTGGGCATTTTCATCGGAGCCCTGGGGAGAAAAGCTCCATATAATAACATAACAGTCAGTATTTTAAACAATAGTGAAACAATTAGATAAACGATAGTAATAAATCACATAATAACATATTACAGTTCAAGTTGGTAATAAGACTAACAGGATCAATTAGTAACACATATTTTGACAGTTACACTTAGTATCAAGAAATCATTCAGTGGAGTAGTGTCTCAGAGATACAACAGCTTAATATGCAGTAAGAGTAGTATCTCAGATATACCTGTTTATACTGTAAATTATGCTTAATTTTATACTTACAATCACATGGGATCAGTCAGCAGTTAGAGATACACTGCAAGTGGAGAGTAGGGAGAGAGAGGGTGAAGATGGGAGTAAGGTAATCAGTAAGCATAGCGATACAGTGAAAATGGAGAACAGGAAGAGAGAGGGTGAGGAGGGAAGAAATGGGTTCAGCCTGGTGAGGAACAGGAGCATAACCGGTTGTCATTTAGGTGGGACTTTAGCAGGTTTTTCAAGTGCATTAGATTTGCTATGTTTAGTATGTTCTGGGGGTGGAGTTTCATGATTTAGTTACATAGTTAGAATATAGTGAGTCTCCAAAACTGTTGATGGATTTTCTAACTTTGAGTAGTAATTTTATGAGGATCGTACAGTCCTGCTATTGAGGTAGGTTTGTACTAGGTCCTGTAGGGATGGACATCAGTCGGGTAGGTAAACTATGGAATGGGCTATGGTAAGATGGTTTAGGGTTAGTAGACTGGGCAGCTCTAGCCATTTGAGTTGTTTCAGAACAAGACAATGATGGGTTCTATGGGGCAGGTTAGCAGCAAATCTGGCTATCTTATGGTAGCATGATTCAAGTTTCCTTAAGTCTGATTTTTTAACGTTAGTAAATATAGGGGAGGCGTAGAGTAAAGTGGACAGTAGGTGGGTCTTGGCAATAGCTTGTCTGGAAGAGTTTGTTAAGAAAGGTTTATTCTTATAAAGGGAACCTAATTTAATGTGGGCCTTTTTGATGGCATGAGATATATGCTTGTCAAATTTTAACTTATCATCTAGAATGATACCTAGTAGCTTGGTTTCTGACCTGGGTTTAATTAGAGTGTGATTGTAAAGTCATGGTTCGGGGAGTTTGTTGTATGGCATTAGTTAGGGAACTGCATTAGTTTGGTTTTGTTGGGATTAAGGATGAGCTGGTATTTTTCTAAGAAAGAGTTGATGGCAGTAAAAGATTTTTGCGTATTGTCTTGTAGTTTTTTAGGGTAGGTACAGTGCAGATGACAGTGGAGTCATCTGCATATTGTATGATGGAAGCAAGGTCAGTAGCCTTGTGTAGGTTATTGGTCAGAGCTGTGAAGAGCAGAGGCCCAAGAATTGAGCCTTGTGGAACACTTACTGTAATGGGAAGTGGAGAGGAGAGGTCATTGTGCCATTTGACTGATTGATAGCGGTCAGGTAGGTAATTTTGCAACCAAATGAGAGTGTTTCTAGATATGTCAAGTGATGCAAGCTCATATAGGAGTTGTTCATGGGACACTGTGTCAAATGCCTTTGACACGTCAAGAAATATTGAAGCAACCATTTGGCCATTGTTTTCAGCTGGTAGACAGTACTGGTAAATTTGAGCAGTGCTGTGGTGGTACTATGGCCTGGTCGAAATCCGTGTTGTGCATGGGAAACAAGCTTATTACATAGTAGGTGTTGCATCAGTTGACAGTGGATGCACTTTTCTAAGATTTTAGAAAGAGGGGATAGTACAGATATTGGTCTATAGTTAGATAGTTCTAGTGAGGAGCATCCTTTGTGGAGTGGGATTACGTAGGAAGTTTTACAGATTTTAGGAACATACTGTTCGGTGATAGATCTATTGATCAATACTGAAACTGGGTAGCAAATTATACTGGCTGCTAATTTGAGGCAGTCATTCGGCAGCTTGTCTTCGGCAGGGGTTGTGGGTTTCAGTTGGCTTAGCAATTTCTTTATTGTACTTGTTTGGACGGGTTTGAGAGAGGGAGAGGGGTAGGTGAATCAGTGATAGTAGGGAGGGTGACTGGTTGCAGGTTTTTTTGTTTTTTATGAGTGAGAGGACGGAGTTTATGAAAAATGAGTTAAAGTGGGATGCTATGCTTTCTTCTGTGTTTCTGACATTTGAGGATGGGGTAGGGGTGTGGCCTGGATGGATAAGTTGATTGATGGAGTCCCAGAATTTTTGTGGGTTGTGTTGATGCTTGGAGTGAATGTTTGTAGAGTACAGTTTTTTATAAGCTCTGATTTGCTTTTTGCAGACATTTCTTAGGTGGCGGTAGGTGTTTAGGGAAGGTTTTGATTTGTTGGTTATATGTTGACACCAGAGATTTTCACTTTGTTTTACTGTTTAGTTTCATTACAGAGCCATTGGAAGTTGTTAGGTTCTGTTCTTATGTGTCTTATAGGGGCAAGTGTGTTTAGAACATCAATAAATATGTTATTGAAATCAACTGCTGCATCTAGTGGGAGGTATTTTAATGGGGACCAGTTACAGCTTAGTACTATTAGTTTAAAGGTGTCTATGGAGAAATGTTTTTGTATTACGTATTTGTTTGTACATTTGTGGTTTTGTGGATGAGCTACGGTGTTTTAGAAAGAATGTTGGTATGTGATCACTTAGGCTGTCAGGTAGACAGCCTGAAAGGTGGATTAGAAAGGGTTTGTTAGTCAGGGTCCAGTTGAGAATGGATTGTTTGTTGCTGGTTTTGTCAATTCTAGTAGGTGAATGAATCAATTGGGTGAAACCATGTAGGTTGCTTTGATCTGAGGGGTTATCTGATGAGTAGGTTTGCCAATCAGTATTGGAATCACCAACTAGTATAGTTTCTTGGCTAAATGTAGCTGAGGCCCATGATAGAAGGTTTTCTATTGTGAAGGGATTATTTGGTGGCATGTATACAGCTAGTAAGACGATATGTTTGCTGTTATTGATTTTTAGACGTGATGCCAAGAGTTCTGTATTATCAACATCTGGGATGTTTACCTGCAGATTTTCAAAATTAAGAGTGTCTTTATAAAGAATTCCTACTCCACCACCTCGTTTTGTTGTCCTGTCTTGTCTGAGGACATTGTAGCCAGGGGAATGATTTTCATTATTGTTGATGTGGGGTTTAAGCCAGGTTTCAGTTAGTACAGCAATGTCAGGAGTGTACAGTGATAGGGTGGCGTGGAGTTCATGTATTTTGTTTAAGAGACTTCTGAGGTTTATATTTATGAGGAGGATGTCAGAGTTCTTTTTGGATATGTTGGATAGTAGAGGTGAGGTTAGATTTATTGTTGGTTTGTAGACATCATTTGTGATGGCTGTGTTTTGGTGGGTGAGAGTAGGGTCAGGGTTGGGGTGTATGTCTCTATATAAATGAAGATTACATTTTTTACTTGTACTTACTAGGTAATCTTTGGGAGGTATAGGTGGTTGTTTTAGTGGTATTAATGAGGGGTTAGCATGGTGGAGGTACCTATCTGGGAACAGTTCAATGCTTGTGGAGTTGTAGATGTGGGGGTGCTATGTCGAAGTGAAAGAGGTCAGACAAAGGTGGGTTTGTTAAAGGGTAGGTGGGGGATTTTAAGTAGATTATGGGAGAGTTGTTAGGTGTTGTTAGGAAGAGAGCAGTTAGTAGTAATGGGATGAATAGTGTGTGTAAGGGAAACATGTCTGAATATAGGGTTTTATGAGGGGGTTGTGGAGGAAGGAGTAGTGGTATGAGTAGTGACATGATGTAAAAAGGATGTAGCTGAGGCTTTGAGAATCTGTGGAAGGAATACATAGGAGCTGGGATGATAATATGCAATTAAGAGGTGGAATGAGCTGATTAGTTAGTGACTTGTGATGTGGAGGACACTGACAGGTTGAGGATGTGTGAAGGGTGTGATTTGGTTAGGATAAATGAAAGTGATGTGGGGGTGGGAATGGAGGTAGGGTAGAGGAGAGGAGTGAGCCTGAGTAGAGCGAGGGTGAATGAAGTGGACATGTGCGAGTTCCCACTGTGCACGCAGTGCACAGAAAACTATAAGCACTCAAACTGGTTTGGAGGAATGCAGAACTGTTGTGGAGGTACAGAACAACAATGGCATGTTCTGCACAGAATTAATCTATTAACTTTATGGGCACATATCAGGTATATTGTAATGCTTGTTTTTCTTTTCAGTTTAAATGCGTTATTTCACTCTCTAAGTTGTGCAGCTAGCATAACAAAAATAACAAAAACACTTGCTCCTCTCCGGCTAAAAAAAAAATCAAAACAAAGCATGCCAGCTGGCTTACCAAAACCACAAAGCAAATTATATCCTCTAGGGGCAAAGAATGGAAAGCCTGGCAGAAAAATAAAACTCTTTCCAACCTCATGCAATATAAGCAGCTTCGTAATCAGGCTAAACATTCAGTTGTCAAAAACAAAAAATAATACTTCCAAACCATCTAAAACCAATACAAATAAAACCCCAAGAAATTCTGGGGTGCAATCAATTCCCTTCTCCATCCAGGAACCAACAAAAATCCATGCCAAACCCAGAAAAAACACCCGCTGAATTAGCTTCACTTTTTAACACATACTTTATTGACACCATCGCTAAACTCACTACCACCTTCCCACCTATCAACACAAACCCACTTCCTCGACCATTAGTTCAGTCCCCTTCAAATCCACTACCTACTTTCTCACTCTCACCTATACCTACCTCCACCATCCATAAACTCCTTCATAAATTAAAAACTTGTAGCAACACCCCAGATAACTTACCTGCAAAATACTTACAACTAGCAGCCTCCTGCATTGCATACCCCATCAGAATTCTCCTCAATAGGTCCAGTCAGGAATTTTGCATACCTGACATCTGGAAAAATGCATTTGTTCTCCCACTTCACAAAGGCGGCCTATTGCCATTCTTTCCCCCATCACCAAAATACTAGAGAAATGCATACATACTCAGCTCCTTAGTCATCTGGTTAAACACCAAATCCTTTCCCCCACTCAACATGGCTTTAGGCCAGGACATAGCAATAACACTGCCCTCACTGCCTTCTTAGATGTAGTAAACAGAGCCTGAGATGCTGGCTCCTTAGTCTCTGCACTCTTTCTTGATCTATCAAAAGCATTTGACACAATTTCCCATTCCCCTTCTGCTTACCAAACTCTCCAACCTAGGATTATCTCCACCTACCTTACACTGGTTCACTAACTACCATAGCAACAAGGAACAATCTACTATATGCCAGCACTCTTCTTCCCCTTTCATCAATACAAACACAGGTATACCCCAGGTTTCAGTACTGAGTCCCATTTTATTTACTATATTTGTCAATGACTTTCACACCACTCTCACTGACAGTACTGTTATCCAATATGCAGATGAATCCACTATTATCTCCTGCTCCAAATCGGTCACTGCACTACAGCAACTTACCCAAGAAGCATTTACCACTACTGAAACCTGGATGTCTCAGAACCATTTTGCCCTTAACCCCAAAAAACAAAACTCTTAATATTTACCCCCACAAAATCTAGCACTGTTGACAAGTCACTATTCTCTGTTCACTCCCAAAACAACACTATCATTGTAGAAATTGTCCCAAGCACCAAATTGCTTGGTGTCATCATCAATGATAAACTAACTTTTGACCTTCACATCTACAGCAACATCAAAAAACCCATCAAAAGCTAGAATCCTTTTATAGGCACAACTATTTTCTTAGCCTCACCTGCTAAAAAGGCACTTCCCTCATCTTTCCTGCTTTCAATTCTCTAATATGGTGCCCCTATCCTCACCAATCTACAGTCCTCCCTGAAAATGAAACTAGACTCATGCTACAACAAAGTCGCTAAATTTGTTACTAATGCAAAATTTTCCACCCACAACTGTTACTTTCTGCACCTCTCTGCACCAACTGAATTGGATTGAATCCCCTCACTATCTCACTTATCTACAACTAACTACAGCCCATAAACCTATCTACCACCCAGCTAGCTCCCCTTCCCTCTTCTCCATACTGACCATGTACCATCCTAATCGACATCTCAGGTCTAAAAACAAAATGTTACTGACTGTCGACAGACCCAAGCTCTCAGCCGGCCAAATGTTATATTCTTTTACCATCTCTAAACTATGGAATAATCTCCCTCCTTCACTCAGCACTACCAGTAATCCCACTTCATTTAAAAAATCCTTCAGACTGTATCTCTCCTCTCACTGGCTATTCACCTGTACCCCAACAAACAACCTCAAATCCTGACTTCATTCAGTTACTGCTTTCTCCCTCCCTCTTTTGTACTATACTTACTCCTTCTACTACCACTCTGGCTGGACTTTTTCCCCTCCTGTAGCCTATCTGAAGATAACTCTACTCTGCTAAATAAAAAAAAAATGTATATATATATATATATAAATCCTGTATTTTCTATTATATTTAGGTATGATTTGACTGTATCCTGTTTTTACCTCCATACCTATACCATTTTATTTATTTTTATTTTATTTTATTTTACATTTGTTGACCGGGCTAGTCCAACTGGATATATGTCCGTTTTCAGTAGAGGCCCGGGGAGAAAAGCTCCATCAGTTGTACACTTTTACAAAAAGGCATAAATGGTTACATAAGAAAGATAGGAAATAAAAACAATAATATAATCAGATAAAAAAATACATTGGCATAAAAGTTCACATGACATCATAGCAGGTTAACCAGATAATATAAAAAATAAAGTTTTTTTTTTTTTTTTTTTTTTGCAAACAATATCACTGTTGTTCTTACACTTTGATTGTACTACTACCTCTCTACATATTCTGTTTTTGTTGTGTTTATATGTCTTTGTATGTAATTAATGTGGAGCTTATCTCCCAGGGCCTACACTGAAAATGGGCTCATTTAGGCCCATTAGACTTTCCCGGTAAATAAATGCAATAAATGCAATGCAATATGGGCACTGAGATGTGTTCGTAAAAAAGAATCTTAGGTTTGTGCAAAATAACCTTAGGTATGGGCACTCCATCTGACAAGACAAGCAGCTACACCAAGGGGATGTTAAAAATGGCTCCTGAGCTTAAGAAAGCTAGGCTAGGCTGTAATTGGTCTTTTGAGGGAGGGGGGAGGACAGAATAGACCACATGCAATAGACAATAGCATACTGAAAAGGGCTGGCCCTGATTAGTCTGTAATTGGCCTTTTTTTGGTACATAAAAATATATATGTACATATATATATATATATATATATATATATACACACACACACACACACACACACACACACACACATGTGTATACATTTATATATCTATATATCTATATATATATATATATATATATATATATATATATATACTAAATCATATATCTATACAGATAAATATATCTATGAGTTCACTACAGAATCCAGAAATACTGAAATCCCGAATTTCAGTATTTCAAAATTCTATAGCTGAATGCTTTAAATCGCGAAACACCAGAAGCGCGAAATTCAAAATACCAACGTTTAGAGTTTCTGATGTTGTGGTGTGTGAATGGATAGGTGTATGTTCAGGTAAGAATGTATGAGTGTGTTGGTTAGGGGTTTTAGTGTATGTTAGTGTGTGTTTTGGCTGTGATGTGTGTGAGCAAGGGGCTGTGAAATGTGTGGGTGTGAGTTACCTTTGTGTGTGTGACTGTGCAATCTCGGAGTTAGTATATATAAGTGGGGGGGGGGGTGCGCAGGGTGACTTGCTTCCCTGCTTGTCTGTAGTGTAGGATTGTATGTTTGATTGTGGGGTGAAATTGTGTGTATGTGTGTGGTGTAGGTTCGTGATTTTAAATTTCGCGGTTATGGGGTTTCAGGATTTAAAGCTTTCAGGCATAGAATTTCGAAATACTGAAATTCATGATTTCAGTATTTCGAGATTCTCTAGTGAATGCGCATATATATATATATATATATATATATATATATATATATATATATATATATATATACACAGACAAACACACACACACACACACACACACACACACACACACACACACACACACACACATATATATGTGTGTATGTGTGTGTGTGTGTGTGTGTGTGTGTGTGTGTGTGTGTATAGATATATATATATAAAGAGAGAGAGGGAGATACGGATTACCTTTCAAATATTGGAAGACCAGAATCCTGAACGTTCTTTTCGTAAGGCAAAAATAACAAAAGTTAAAATCCTGAACCACAAACTTTTTCCCACGGCAAGTAAACACTTGCCCAAAATTACACAGTACACACCAAACCATCTGAAACCCACCTAGGTGGGGGACTATGCCCTCCATATCCCCTAACTATATATATATATATATATATATATATATATATATATATATATATATATACACACACCAACTCTGTGATCGCACTACAGTGGGGAAAAGGGCATATTTTCCCATGAAGGGCAAGTTTTATACTTGTCCTGGGAAAAAGTCTGTGATTCGAGATTTTCACTTTCGTTACTTTCTTCTTGCGAAAATAACATTAGGGATTCTGGTCTTTTGATATTTCAAAGGGAATCCATATATATACATATGTATATACATACACACACACACACACACACACACACACACACACACACACACACACACACACACACACACATACTCTCTTACTTCAGCTAAACTTTATAGTGGCAAACTGTTCAGTGATACTTTTCTGCCTCCATTGGGCCATATAGATAACTTCTGTTTGCATTTCAAACTACTTATCATCGAAACTGCCAAATTTACAAACTGTAATGTGCCTAACTTCTGTTTTGCCAGATGTGGTTTCCACCTCACTTGCAGATGAAAATATAACCCAAGTGGTTAGGTGATCATTATTTGTAGCACTCTGCTTCTGCTTGTACTGCTATAAGTAACTAAATGTACAGGTATGGTTACTCACTACTGTACAGTGCAAGATGTTATGGACAGTAAAACACAAGTGTTACATTTCACTCAGGGCTGCTATGTGCTGGTTGGTATAGACCTAACATGCTACATGAAGCTCTTTTTTTTCCCCAAACATCTTTATTAAATTTACACATATGACAAAGGCAATCTTACATTTATATCAATGAAAAACATACAAAATTATATCACTTTAGTTACAGTTTACATCACAGACACCATTGAAACAACTATAGTTGTAAACATTATACATCACTTATAAACCATCCAGTCATTGTCAGTTAAGCATTATATAGCTCATTCAAATCCTGCTTCTTAAACCTCATTCCTGCCCTGCATTTATTGTTCCCACAATTCCCATTTTTTCCTATGTAGTTTGCTCCTTCCCTTTTCTAAAGATCCCAATTCCAGTTGTTTAATCTCTGTTACTGTATTCACTACTTCTAGTACATTTGGTTTAGACTTTGATTTCCATTTCCTAGTAATTGCTTTTTTGGCAGCCACCATAATTAGACTCAGCAAGGCTTTACTATGTCTAGGCAATTCTGATTCTATAGCATAACTCAAAGAAAAATCATCTCTCCAGTTAGTCCAATCTGCTCACCCAGCATCTCCGACAGAGTGGTCTGCAGGGAATCCCATAAGTCTGCCAGCTCATCACACTTCCAAGAAATATGTTCCCAGCTACCTCTTTCTTGCCTGTCACACCGCCAACATTTGCTATCCACCTGAGGAAAAATTCTTTGGAGTCTACTTGGAGTATAAAATACCTATGTAAACATTCCAGGCAAAGATCCTACATCTTTTAGACTTTGTTGCATATTTGGGAGATATACATATATCCCCCATTGTCTCTCTTTGTGAATTGCTTATCCAGTCTCTCTTCCCAATCCTTTCTAAGCTCCTCTGATTGATTCTTATAATTACCATGCAATATATTATATGCTTTACTAATTGTTCCGTTCTTAACAGCAGCTTCTATTCTACATTCTGTTAAAAACTACCAGTGCTAGTCTTTCATTTAGGAGCCCTCTATTTCTTTCTCTTTGCCTAAACTCTGATATCAATCCTTGATAAGGAAGGCAATCTCTAACTTGCAGTCCAAATAAATTCTAGGGGTCTTCCCATTCTATTAACTTTCCCTTTTTATTTATTTGCTATTTGCTAATACCTTGGTTCCTTTGCCAGTTTTCTCCAATAAATTCCAGCCCCCTGTTACCTATTATCTGTATCCCTGACCACAGTCAACCCTATTGGCAAAATCTCTTTTCTCCATTCTCTTGCTGGTTTGGTTCTTAGAATACTCTCTGCTATTTTATGAATATAATACTCTGTATGATTTTGGTCGTTCTCCTTAAGTCTGCATCCAAAATCTCAATCTCTCCTTATTTCTTGAGCTTCCTCCCTGTGTCAGCATCATTCCTTTCCACTTTAAATGATAGTTTCCTGCTTGTGCTATGTAAAAGAGCCTTAACTGTGTTGCTCTAAAATACCCCCCCAAATTAGGTAACCTTAGTCCACCTTGTTCTATTGGCAGAATCAGTTTATCCCACTTGCCCCTTGCTGTCTTCCTTTCCCAGAATGCTACTTGAAGCTCTTGTTTTTTTGTTTTTTACATATGTACTGCTACTAATAAATTACTGGATACATACATACATACAAATATTTCAAGCACAGGCATTAATGCCCTTCTAGCTTGCCTATATACCAAAACACTTGTTTCCATAATAAGTGTGCAGGCTTTTCTTAAAAATATCTAATCCAACACTTGCTTTAATGTAATTTGGCAGTCTGTTCCATGAATCATCTCTCTGCCAGAGAAACAATTAGTACACTTCCCATTCCTATAGAATCTTCTACATAGGTTTCTGATGATCCTCTAGTGCTTTTTGATAACCCCAAACATTCCTAGAGGTAGTTGTCCCTAAATGCACTATATACCTGAATACAATCTCCTCTTAGATATCACACTGTACAAGTTCAGATATTTTAGTCATTCATAATAACTTAAATTTTCACTTCCATGAATGCCCTTGGTATATTTCCCCTGTACTCTTTCCAGTTTATTCATGCTTGTCTTCTTATAGGGTTTCTATATTGTTATTCCATACTCAAGTTTGAGTCTAATGTAACTAGCAAACAATGACTTCAACATTTTGGATATCCTAGACTTCATAAATCTTTTTATACAACCTATAGTTCTATAAATAGAAGTTATGTTCTTACCATAACGTTCCATGTTAGTTGTCTTCTTCTCGCCTTCTTCTTGCTGGATGGGTTCGGAGCCGACCTCGGCTCCGACTCGGCCACTCTAAAAGCTCGAGAGTTGGTTCCACCGGCTCGAGGCTCCCCTTATATCCCACAATGCTAGGCGAGAGTTACCTCAGATCTCGTTTGTAAGCTAACCCAGCTTATATCAATAACAGTATAACTGTAAAACAGAATCCACCTCTAACAGCAGGAAGAAAAGGGGTGACCTATATCCTGAAACAAGAAATATGCATAATAGCATATGACTAAGAAAGAGGTGGTAGAAAGAGAGGTCACGATCACAACTCCTCTAGGTCTGTCCAGGCCAGGGGAAGGAGGGTGGGAGAAGAAGAAGGCTCGAAGAAGACAACTAACATGGAACGTTATGGTAAGAACATAACTTCTATATGTTAAGTTGTCTATCTCGCCTTCATTCTTGCTGGATGGGACCGTCCCTAGCAACTTGTCCCGGGTGGCCTAACGGAACAGACTCCTGAGAACAGTGGAACCAAAATTAGCTCTATGCCTAGAAGCTAAATCCAACTTATAATGGGAAATAAAAGTGTGAGGAGTAGCCCAAGTAGCCGCTGCACAAATGGTGTCAATAGGCAGTCTGTCTTGGAAGGCTAGAGAAGTAGCCAAAGCTCTGGTGGAATGGGCTTTAGGTTTATTAGGCAGTTTTGGTGTCTAATCTCATAAACAAGGGTAATCAGAGATGTTAGCCATCTGGATAATGATACCTTTGAAACTGGAAGTCCTTTTCTGCTTTCCGCATAGGAGACAAACAGCTGATCAGATTTTCTGAATTGTTTCGTCCTGTCCAAGTAGTACCTTAATTGACGATGAACATCCAGGCAATGTAATTTTTGTTCAGACCTATTTGAATACTCTGGGAAAAAGACAGGAGGTCAATGCTTTGGTTTAGATTTGATGTTGAAACCACCTTAGGCAAAAAGGACGGGTTAGTTCGTAAGGAAACTCTGTCCTTATGGAACAAAAGATAAGGAGAACGACAACTGAGTGCTTGAAGTTCTGAAATTCTTCTAGCTGATGTGATAGCCACCAGAAAGAGAGTTTTCCATGATAATAACTTCAAGGAACATGAAGCTGCAGGTTCGAAAGGGGAAAGAATCAAAGAAGCAAGAACTAAATTTAGGTCCCAAGGAGAAGGAGGATTTCTTATAGGAGGTCTGAGAAGAAAAACTCCTTTCAAAAAGGCTTTGCAGAGTTTGTGGGACATTAGGGCAGATTCAGAAATACCCACATGGAAATTAGAAATAGCTGCCAATTGAACCTTAAGAGTAGATGGAGATGAACCTGCATGGAAGAGTTCAGCTAGAAAATCAAGGACTAGTTGGATGGAAGCGGTGAAAGGATCTATGTCCTTTCCTTGTGCCCAATATGAGAAGCGTTTCCACTTACTCAAATAAATCTTTTGAGTGGAAGATTTATGGGAAGCTATCAATATATCTCTAACAGAGTGAGATAATTGAGGAAGCCTGGCTACGGTTGGAACTGGAGGAACCAAGCAGTGAGGTTCAGAGAGGGAGGGAGCGATGAAACTGACCCGACTGATGGATCAAAAGATCTGGAACTAGGTCCAGATTCCACGGTCGCTCCAAAAGAAATCGATGTAGAAAGGGGAACCACACTTGTCGAGGCCAGTAAGGAGCAATGAGGATCAATGAGGCCTTCTGAGCGATAGCTTTCTGTATTACTTGAGAGATCAGTGGGAAAGGAGGAAATGCATACAGAAGTCCCCGGGGCCAAACTTGGACTAGAGCGCCCCTGCTGGGTTGGCCTGGTAAAGGGAAAAGAGTGAAGTATTCTCTGCACTTGCTGTTTTGGGGAGTAGCAAAAAGATCGCAGCAAGGCTGACCCCACTTGAGAAATATCTCTCTCACTACAGAGTCTTTCAGAGACCACTCGTGAGGCATGAGTATAGCTCTGCTCAACTTGTCCGCAATGTGATTGGACTTCCGGGATGTGCGATGCTATCAGAAAACGCTGAGAAGAAATCGCCCATTGCCACAGTCTGAGTGCTTCTCGACACAGGGGTATGATCTGGTTCCGCCTTGTTTGTTGTTGTACCTCACTACCGACATTTTGTCTGTCTGGATTGCAATCGATCCCAAGGGAAGAGAGTCTTGAAGGGCTTGCAACGCTAAAAGCACTGCTCTCGTCTCCAGAACATTTGTGTGCAAGTGGCATTCGCTTGGTTGCCATGTGCCCTGGACTGTCCTGCCCTGATAATGCCCCCCCCACCCGATCAGGGAGGCATCCGTTGTCAGAGTAGCAACCGGAGGAGGTGGAACAAATGGTCTTCCCAACAGGAGCTGGGGGGAAGACATCCACCACATGAGATGCTTTTTGCACGCTTGCGTGATCATAATGGTGTGAGACATTGGAAGTTCCTGGTATGACCATTGAGAAAAAGCATCCACTGAAGGATCCGCATGTGGTATCTGGCCAATGGGAGGAGAGGTATGGCCGCTGCCATGATTCCCAACACCTTTAGAACTAACCTGGCTTTGGCTCTGTTGTTGTTGAGAAGAAGTGACACCAATTTTTGAATGTCTGATATCCTTTGGTTCGTTAGCGTTGCAGACATGTTTATAGTATTTAAATTTGCGCCTATGTAGGTAATAGTACGACAAGGCGACAAAACAGACTTTTCGCAATTTATTGAAATACCCAGTTTTTGACAAACGCGAAAAGTATAATCTCTGGCCATTAGAAGGAGATGCTTGGTGGGAGCTGTGAGAAGCCAGTCGTCCAAATATGGAAACACCTGGAATCCTTGGCGTCTCAGGTGAGAAGCTACCACTGCCAAGCATTTGGTAAACACCCGGGGGGCAGTGGTGAGACCAAAGGGCAGGGCCCTGAATTGAAAATGACTGGTTCCCAGCCTGAAGCGGAGGAATCTTCTGGAGCGCCTGTTCATTTTATGTGATAGTACGCGTCCTGAAGGTCTATAGAGCACATCCAGTTTCCTTTTCCCAATAGGGGAAGAATGGATTGCAGCGTGACCATCCGAAATCTTGTTTTCTTGACTGATCTGTTCAAAATACTGAGATCCAAAATTGGTCTCCAGTCCCCTGTTTTCTTTGGAACTAAAAAGAACCTTGAGTAGATTCCGGATCCTTGTTGGTCTGCTGACACTGGCTGAATTGCTCTTTTTGCAAGCAGTTTTGAAATTTCCAAAGCTGCTATATCCCTTTGAGCGGGTGGAACATCTGGAAGGGATTTTTTTGACTGATTTGGAAAACGAAGAAAGGGGATAGAATAACCTTCGGAAATGATGGACTGTACCCATTTGTCTTGAGTCAGGGATAGCCAGGCTTCTGGGTACAGTGACAATCTTCCCCCGACTGCCTCCGAAGATGGGCAGTCGGGCAACACCTCAGGGATGCTGAAAGGGCTTGTCAGGAAAGGCTTCCCGATTGCCCTGGTTTTGCGGACCCCCTGCCCCTAGGGCGACGTCTACCATTGTTATTCCCACCTCTGCCTCTGGTAGGAAAACGACTCTGTCGCCAGGCTAAGTCCCTTGAGATTGTTTACGGAACCACATCTTTCCACCCTTCTGGCCTTTGGGGTAAGGCCTAGAAGGAGTCGAAAACGGACTCCGACGGCAGAAAGGGTCTTGCCATCAGTCTCGCACCTAGTCAGGGTTTCTTTCACTTGAGGACCAAAAAGAGATGATCCATCAAAAGGGGAGTTCGTGAAAGAGGCCTTGAAAGGTTCCGCAAAGGTGCATAGTCGCATCCAGGCGTGCCTACGTAAGGCTACCCCTGTTCCTGCGGCTCTGCTCGCTCCATCGGCCGCATAAGAGAGGAGGCGCATGGAGGAGTTGGAAATGGAATTAAGGATAGCCAGCTGCGTGTTCATTTTCTCTTGGAAACCCGCAGCTGTAGGGTCCTTCAACATTTCACTCGCTTCCTTGATCAAGTCCCTTTGAAGACGAAAGTGAAATGGCACAGGTAATTCAGCGAACGCATGGTAAATGTCGCTGAGGAGAACATCCGCTTCCGTACCTATCCATGGACCTAGATTCCTTGTTAGGTGGATGGACAGGCACTGAAGGATCAGCCAGTTCCTTCTTTGTGGCGGCAGCTACCACCATAGCATCCACAGAAACTCCTTTTGATAAAAATTGCTTGTCTGATGGAGCTGTGATGAATTTGGAGGGTCTCCTGGGAGTGGGGTCCACTGAATCAGGAGCCGTCCATGCCTTCTTAGCAACCACCTGCATGAGGGGGTCAAGGGGGACACCCAGGAGGTGGAAGGACGAGAGCCAAACGCCACAAGATACACAGATTCGTCCTCCGAAGGGTTGAGGGCTGGCCAATTTCCCCTCTGTTTAAGGATCTCCAGAATGTCTGCAAATGAGACATCTTCAGAAGGGGAACGGGGAACCCTCAGAATCATCCAGATCTGTGTCCGACGTGATAGACTCAGGTGAGTCAATGTGCTTCCTCTTGCACTTCCTCTTCCGAGGGGCTCTTCTGCCAAATCAGGAGAGGCCTCGAAGAGGATGAAATCCCAAAGGGGCTCCTGAGGAGCTGGCTCTCTGCGGTCCGGGATGAGGGAGTGAGTCGACTTACCCTGAGGCAGCATAGAGGGAGGGGCTGACGGAGCTGACTGTGGAGTAGAGCCAGGCTCTAACACACTCCGCATGACCTCGAAGCACCCCTGTCAGGCAGAGCCAGAGGTCCCCGCTCCGAGGAGCTAAGGACCCCTCGGCACCGACAGTGATGGCTCGAGGCCGATGTCGGAGCCGAACTCACCAGCGCCAAGCACCGAGAGGGAGAGGGGGTCGGACAAGGGTCCGATGCCACTCACCCCTCGAGCCGACGAGGAAGTCCGGCGCCGAGATTCCTCCACGGAAGAAAACGGAGCCGACGACGGAGCCGAAGACAATTGTCTCGGCTCGGCGACCACAGTCTCGGTTCCGACACGACCCGGCTCGAACTCAAAAGAGTCAAGGAGGAAAGAGTTGATGGACTGGGCAGGCACCGACTGATGAGTCGGGCTCTGAAGCATCTGGGCTAGTGCCTCGGACTTAAGTAGTCGACTCACCACCCTCTGAAGGTCATGATCGGAAAGCCTCGATGACCTAGAGGAATGAGACCTTTGGCTCCGTTCAGACAGCAGGGGAGATCCTGGAGCCGAATGAACGGAGCCAAGAGAAGGTGACCTAGACCTCTTTCTGGTTGTCGGCTCCGAAGATCTTGTCGGAGCCGACACGGGTACCTCGATAACCTCGGCTCCGGCCGGAGCCGAGGAAGCCACAGAAACTGTGGACTGAGTCTTATCGGCTCCAGCCGCAGCCCATAAAGGCAAAGGTTGAACAACCTGAGGTCTCGGCTCAGAAGCCGGAGCCGAAGACCTCGATGCCTTAGAGGGCTTCCCTGTTGAAACTGACAGGAAATCCTCTGGTTTTAACAAGCCTCTCAAAATTAACTTGTTCTTTCTCTCCTGCAGGACCCTGGGGCTGAAGCCATGGCACACAGCACAGGAGTCCTGCAGGTGCAAAGGCCCCAGACAATAGACACAAGAAGTGTGAGCGTCTGTCAGAGACATTTTCTGACAGCACGCATCACACTTCTTGAATCCAGAGACCTTTGCTTCCTTTGACATTATCCTAACTGACAGGTGTACACTAACACACACCAAACACACAGTTATACCCTGTCAGAAAAATTATTAATACTAAAATAATTAACAATTTTAGTAAAAATACTAGAAATTAAGCACAAAAAGTTAAAGTAACTACACAAACACACCCTAGGGAAGGAAGGCCAAAGGCCCAAGGGAAGAACCAACGGTTCTTTTAATAAGAAAACGGGAAAAATAGGGTCGGGATAAAGAACTATATCCTACACTAATTTGAGAAGAATTAAAGTTAAAAGGGGAAAAAAAGAATAACTTTTTGTATAAAAAGCTAACACTCACCAGGAACCGGTAGAAGCAACCAACCTCGAAGCTGTAGCGGCAAACGAGATCTGAGGTAACTCTCGCCTAGCATTGTGGGATATAAGGGGAGCCTCGAGCCGGTGGAACCAACTCTCGAGCTTTTAGAGTGGCCGAGTCGGAGCCGAGGTCGGCTCCGAACCCATCCAGCAAGAATGAAGGCGAGATAGACAACTTAACATCTATTATTAAGCAACTGGTTGATATGATCAGAAAAACTCATTGCTGGATCTACCTATATACCCGGGTGCATAAATTAGTCTACAGTTTCAATCACTGTGTTTCAATTTATGTCTCCAAAATCTCATAAGCTCATAGGTTGGTACTAGGCTATTGGCCCTAGGGCCTATACAAGCCTAGCCATAACAATTCCCTGGATATTACTTCCCACAATATTTACTTCCCTGGACCCCTGTCTAGCAGGGCGACTGACATGATCCCCGGGGTGAATTTCCTATCTCCCATCCAATCATCAAGGTTTTTTTTGAAGAGGGCCAAGGAGGCGCTCTGCTTGACATGTATGGGCAGTCTATTCCAGATTATGGGGAGTCTCTGGGTCAGGAACCTATCCCTCCAGCATGTTTTGTTCATTGTGATGACAAGGTTTAGACCCTGGAGCGTGTGGCTCTGAGGGATTGGGATTTCTTTAAGTGGAGCATGTCCAACAGCTCAGGGTTTGACATGGCCTTGTATGTTAAGCAGAGATCACCTCTGAGTAGACGATCTGCCATAGAGTATAGCTGGAGTTTATGTAGACGGTCAGCATATGGCATCTGCTTTAGGCCTGTGATTCTTTTAGTGAGGTATTTCTGTGGCCTTTCCAGCTCTTGCAGATGTCTTGTGAGGTACATACCAAACGGGGCATTATACTCTATAATGGGTCTAATGAGGGATGAGTACAGTGGGACAATGACCTCCTTTTTTCTGGATGAAAAGCCCTTAGTGATGAGGTGTGCCACATAGAAGGATTTCCTGACTGTTGTGGCGATGTGGTTATCGAAGGTGAGACCACTGTTCACCTGTGTCCCTAAGTCTCTCATCACACTTTCGATGTTTAGTGTACTGCCACCTATGTGGTAATTCATGGGTACATGTTTTTTTCCAAAGGGGATAACTACACATTTTTTGGCATTAAGCTTGAGCCCATGGCTCTGGCACCAGGCATCTGTTTCTGTAAGGCCCTTTTGTAGAATATCCACATCATTTGGGGATTCAGTAATGGCTCTCAGTTTGCAGTCATCTGCGAACTTTGTTAGCCAGAGTCCCTTAGTGTTGGCCTGTACTTCAGAGAAGTAGATGCCAAACAAGAATGGTCCCAGGACTGAACCCTGAGGTACTCCACGTGTCACTTGTCTGGAGCTGGATTTGGAGTCGGCTACTTTTTCAGTCTGGTTTCTGTCAGTAAGCCAGTTGGCAACCCATCGAGTGACGTAGGGATTTATGCCCAGCTTAGTAAGTTTATCTATGATTCCAGAGTGGGGGATGGTGTCGAAGGCCTTGGCGAGGTCCAGACACGCAGTGTGGACCGCCTTACCCTTGCCAACAGCTCTGGAGACTGATTCGAAGAAGTCAATCAGGTTCAGGAGATAAGAGCAGCCCTTCACAAACCCAAACTGGGTGGAGTCCAGTGTTTGAAGGTTGCCAATGTCTTTGTTTATAAGTTCCATGATAATGCATTCCATGTCCTTGCAGATCAGGCTCGTCAGACTGATGGGACGGTAGTCCTCCACCTTTAGTGTTTCGGTCTTGGTTTTGTGGCCGAAAAGTGTGGTAAGAGTTGTAGCCTGGTATTACAGGGGTTCTCTCTGGAGCCTTGAACCAGGTCTCAGATACTGCACAGATATCGATGTTCTCCATTGAATGCTTAGTTTTTGATGTATTTATCAGCATATTATTCTCCTGTGCCCAAATGATGAATTTAGTTATTTTGCAGACATGCCTTATCTGTAACACATGCAATCAGTTTACTCAATTTCAGGTCATCTGCATATAGACTGTAGAACACCTCAGTTGAGAAAGTTAGGTCTGAAAGATACAATCTAAACAAGTAAGGGCCTAGTACAGAGCCCTGTAGGACACCCTGACTGTAACAAAGGATTTCACCTGTCCAGTTGCTGTATGATACTTGCCATGTCCTACTTGTAAGCCATGCAGCTATCCATTTTATCAAGAGTACATCAATACCTAGTTGTTCTAATTTATTGGTCGGTGCTTTGTGTATGACCCTGTCAAATGCTGAAGTTAAATATATATAAATTACATTACAGAATAATTTTTCATTCATAGCTGTTATTATATTATTATAGAACATCATGTTACAGATAGAAATAGATCTATTTTCAACATATGCATGCTGATATATGGTTTCAAGTCCCAGCCTATCCAATTCTGACAATAACTTATTCAATATTACCTTCTACATTATTTTTCCACAACATGAAAGTAGACTTAAAGGTCTACATGATTCTGGGTTTGTTCTACTCCCCTTTCCCTTAAAGACAATTTTAATAAGCGCATGTCTCCAATCTTGAGGAATCTCCCCATATTTATATGACCTAGTGAAGTATTCTCAGGTCATTGTTACTAATTCCATCTCCTCCATGTGCTTTGTTTGGATCCAGTTTGTGAAGTTCTTTTCCAACATATCTAATTTGATTCCAGTATCTGGGGTTACCTGGATGTCACTAGGACAACTTATCACCCCTTTTGTGAAGCCAAACTGTTTTGCATAAGATTTTGTAAACATATCTAGACTCTGTTGTGTCTCAGAATAAATTTTAGAATCTGCACACAGTTTATCAATTTGTATGTCTTTACTCCTTCCACATCTTATGCATCTATAAAAAGGTTTCCTATTATGCTTAATATCTTTACATAAATTTTCTTCAAATATTTCTTGATCTTGTCTCAAACTAGGCTTAATCTGTTTGTCCAGCTTGTTTATTTTAGTTTTCAAAGTTGTAGTTCAAACTCTCTTCCATTTCTTATATTTTCTGTCTCTCACCTTAATCAGATATCTTGTTCTTATGGAAATACTGTATATACCCCTGACGTTGTATGCCTAGATCCTGTGTTTTTTGCACTTAATTTCTCTTTCAAAACTTTTCACATTCCATCTGCAGTTTTTTTCCATTGAACACCTCACTCCAGTTAGTTTTACACAGTGACTGTTTTGCTTCCATATAATCTGTAATTAATCTTCTGTGCCTTGGTTTAGATTTCAGTTTGGCAGAATTATCTATCAACAAAATAATCTTTATAACCCCCGGATCACTGCACATCAACTGTGATAAGACTTGACGTGAAGTAACACTAATTTCTTGAGGAACACAAACAATGACTAGCATGTTCCCCTCCTGTTTTTTTTTTTTTATTTTTTTTTACAATCTGAAGCAATTGTTGTTCCTGAATATACGTTGTGAATAGTTTCCTTTCTAATGTTGTTGAATCAATATTATTCCAGCCTGTTTCTGGTAAATTTAAGTCCCCCGTTATGATTATTCTTCCCTCCTGTGTTTCATGTAAGACATGTATGAATTCTTCTAGGTAATCTGCACTTGACTTTGGTGGTCTATACACTCCAACAATTGTTATATGTTTCAGGGTTCTCTTTATTGTCACAGTTACATAGTCTATAGTATTGGTGTTATGATTGAACAAGTAATAATCACAGGTCTCATAACTACCTTTAATCCCTATCATAAGACCTCCACTTGATTTTTGTTAGAATGTCTGTTACAGTAAAACATTTATATGCTGAGAGAACTGGTTTCCAGTCATTGTTCTTTAACTATGTTTCACAAGCAATAACAACATCTGTCTTGTGGGAACATAGCACATTTTGTTATGAATGCTCCTTGAATTAACAACCATCAGAGATGCATCACATGTTGCTATCTGTGAACTGTTAATTTTTCGTCCTGGCAAAAATACTGTCTAGTGTTTGTCAAATATTGCAAAATATCTGCTGCAAAAATTCTCTTCCCTGATCTTGACAAATGCACGCCATCCTGTCTGAAGAAATGTGTGCCCAAAACTAGGCATGGATGTTCTACACATTTCCATTTTTTAAGACAGGACATTTTTTTTCATGTAGGTATTTACCCAAATAATCTTTTCATTCATGGTGACATGACTATCTTTTCTATAGGTGATTTGTGAAAAATGTGTCCTATCACCAGTACAAGCTATACAGTCTAAGAAGATTGTCAGTTCCCTACTGACAGTCAGAGAATCCTTGTGGATGACATCATTTATACAGACATGAATAAAAACAGATCTGTATTTCCTAACATTGAGGCATTCCAAGGCATATCTCACATCTTCTATTTTGCTCCTGGCAAGCATAACACTACTCGATGTTCATTATCTTCTCTGCAAATATATCATTTCCTCTAATAACTGAATCTCTAATTACAAGAATATCTTTGCTGACCAGCTCTGAAGAACCTTCAACTTCTAATACAGTAATATCTGCTCTATCAACTGTTACAAAGGTTAGATCTTCATCACCATTAGTCTTATTAATCCCACTGTTTTCATTATGTACCCTCCTCCTTCCTCAAATGCGCTGCCGAAGGAATTGCTCTCCCAATTAGTATCCTGATCAACAGATTCATAATTGAGTTGTATGTACCCAAACTCTGGCGTTCAGCCTACATTCTACCTCTTCACAAAGGAGGTAAAAACATCACTATTTCTAACTTCTGCCCCATTGCCCTACTCTCTCCAATATCTAAAATACTTGAAAAATGTGTCCACCTCCAACTCTTGCCCTACCTAACTCAGAATCACCTTCTAACACCCACCCAGCACGACTTCCGTCCTGGCCACAGCACCATAACAGCCTTACTATCCTTCCTAGAAACTGTCAATCAAGCCCGAGATTCTGGACTTATTGTATCCACAATACTACTAGATCTATCTAAAGCCTTCAACACCATCTCCCATACACACCTTCTCTCTCATCTCACCAATCTTAATCTCTCCCCTAATAATCTTTCCTGGTTCTCCAGTTACCTATCCGACAGATCTCAAGCTGTCAGATGGAAGAACTGCAACTCTTCCTTTCTGCCTACAACTACTGACGTTCCTCAGGGGTCTATCCTTGGACCCATGCTTTTCAACATCTTTATAAATAACCTTCACACTGTCATCCCTGACACTACAGTCATCCAATACGCTGATGACTCTACCTTAGTCTGTGCTGCCCACAACATTCCTGAACTACTAACTAAGACTCAAACAGCTTTCTCCACTACAGAGAACTGGATGCACCAAAACCACCTCTCCCTCAACTCCAGTAAATCTAAAATACTAATTTTCCTGCCCACCAGGGTTTCCTCCTTTGACAAAAACATCTTCAATGTCCTAAGCCAAACTAACACTGCTATTGAAGTGGCCCCCTCTGCAAAACTCCTTGGCATCACCATAGACGAACACCTTAAATTCGACCTCCACATACAACAAAACATAAAGAAAACCCACCAAAAGCTATGTATGCTATATAGGAATAACCAATTTCTCTCCAACTCCTCTAGGCATTCCCTAGCAATTACTTACCTCCTTCCTTCTCTTCTATATGGAGCCCCCCTTCTAACCAATCTGTCTGCTTCCAATACCTCTAAACTTGAAGCTTGCTACAATAAGATCTCCAAATGTGCCACTAAATCCAAAATCTCAACTCACCACTGCCTTAGCCTAAAATCTCTGAACTGGTTAGAACTCCCTAACCACCTAGACTATCTCCAACTAACCACCGCTCACAAATTAATATTCTCCCCAGATAAATGACCAGCCTTAACGAACATCCTTCCCCTATACATCCCAAACAGATCCCCGAGATGTGAACACCAAAACCGAATTTCCATCCACAAACCCAAACGTCCCGCTGGCCAGCTCCTACTCTCCTTCTCTCTAGGTAAAAAATGGAATTCTCTTCCTCCTTCTCTTAGGACTATACATAACACTGAATCCTTCAAAACCCAACTTTTCCTACACCTATCTTCCACATGGAAATGCTCCTGCTTTCACCCTACATAAACACTAACGAGTATCCCCACTAGCTCTCCACAATCCTCCTCCACTTTACTCTCAAGTTTTTTTTTTTTCTATTCCTCCAAAAGCAGAACTAGTAAACTTTAATTAACTCCAAGTTTGTAAATATGTAAATATTGTAAACATCTGAAGAGCCTCAAAAAAAAAAAAAAAAAAAAAAGTGTCTGTTTCATACTGTCCTATGATGTATTTTGCAGTCTCCCGAATGTATGAATCTCACTCTTGTATTTTACCTCTACATTATGTAACCTTTATTGTATTTTGTAACCTTCATAGTATTGTATTGCTATTGGAGCTTTTCTCCCCGGACCTCCACTGAAAATGGGCACTTCTCGGCCCAGTGGACTTCCCCGGTAATCAAACTGAAAATAAATAAATAAATATTTAATTCTCATCCAGATGGCATTGTAAATCCACAGCTTGAGCCATGTAGTCAACATCTATCTTTCTCTTTTTTTTTCTTACAGTAATGTTCTTCAATCCTTCCATGTTCAGTTTAGATTTTTTCATTTTCACCTGCTCCTTGCCTCTTTTTCTACCTTTTCTTTTGGAAAATGATGCCTTTTCTGTAGATTGAAGGTTTTCTGATAAAAAAATATATATATATTATTCCCTGTAACCTGTGTGTTATATAACAAAGCAGCGTCCTTTTTAGTAAGTATTCTCTTTACTTTATAGACATTAATCCATTTCTTTTTCTTCCTTGGTTATGAACTTCTTACTTTCTTTCTTTCTTTCTTTTGTTTCCTTCTAAATAAACCGGATCCTCAGATTGCTACTTGCATCCAGAATTCCAACATTGTCAGGGGCATCGTCTTGTTTCACAGGGGTTGAATGATCTTTGCAGACAATAGATGCATTATTTCCTAAATGTGTTCTGTTTGTTCTTTGCCTAACATTACCTATCTCAACAGTCCAGTCATTAATATATGAAATAAGAAGTTATGTACCTACCATAACGTTCCATGTTAGTTGGGTTTGGAGACAATCCTCAGCCATCTACTAAAGCTCGAGAGCTATTTACTGGCTCGAAGCCTCCCCATATCCCACAATGCTTGGCGCTAGATACCTAGATCTCGTTTGGCAGAGCTAACACCATAGAAAAATTCAAGGACACCTGTCCAAACTACAAGGTTTACCTACAGTACTAAAACAGAGGAGGACGTAACCCAGATAAGACTCAGCCAGAGGAAGAAGGCCTCAAAAAGGGACTCTTCTCAGTCTGTCCAGGCTAGGGGGATGGAGGGTGGGACGCAAGAAAGAAGGTGAGAAGAAGACAACTAACATGGAACGTTATGGTAGGTACATAACTTCTTAATGTTAAGTTGTTTCTCTCGCCTTCATTCTTGCTGGCTGGGACAGTGTCCCTAGCACCTTAGTCCTGGGTGGCTCATCGGAACAGACTCTTGAGCACAGAGGAACCAAAATCAGCTCTACTCCTAGAGGCCATATCCAACTTATAATGTAAAATGAAAGTATGAGGAGTGGCCCATGTGGCTGCAGCACAAATAGATTCCATTGGTAGTCTTGCTTGAAAAGCTACCGAAGTAGCTAACCCTCTGGTGGAATGACCTTTAGGTTTAGTAAGGAGTTCTTTATGTCTCAGCTGATAAATCAAGGTAATAATAGAGGACAACCACCTGGATAAGGTTACTTTAGAAACTGGCAGGCCCTGTTTGCCCTCAGCATAGGACAGGAAGAGTTGGTCTGATTTTCTTGTTTGCTTAGTCCTATCCAAATAAAAACGTAATTGCCTATGAACGTCCAGTTGGTGTAACTTTTGTTCAGCTTTGTTCGAATAGTTAGGAAAAAAGACAGGTAGAGCAATAGCCTGATTCAGGTTTGTTTCGGAAGGTATCTTGGGCAGAAAGGAAGGATTAGTCCTGAGTGAAACTCTATCCTTATGAAACACAAGGTAAGGAGGATGAATACAGCGGGCTTGAAGTTCCGAAAATCTCCTAGCTGAGGTGATGGCTACTAAAAAGAGAGTCTTCCAGGAGTGCAATTTTAAAGAACAGGAAGCCGCAGGTTCAAAAGGGGGGAGAATCAAGGAAGCTAATATCAAGTTTAAGTCCCACGGAGGTGGGGGATCTCTGACGGGGGCCTTAGCAAAAAAGTTCCTTTAAGAAAGGCCTTGCAAAGTTTGTGGGACATGATGCTGGTTTCTGACAGGCCAGCGTGGAAATTTGCGATAGCAGCTAATTGAACCCTAATGGTGGCAGACGAGGAACCAGCTTGAAAGAGTTCTGCTAAAAAATCTAGAACATGATGGACAGGGGCTGTAAAGGGGTCTATATTCCTAGCCTCTGCCCAGAAAGAGAAACGTTTCCACTTACTAGCATAAGTCTTCCTGGTGGTAGATTTGTGCGAAGAAAGGATGATTTCATGCACCGGCTGAGAAGTATGTGGAAGCCTGGCTAAGGCTGGAAGTGGAGCAACCAAGCTGTGAGGTTGAGAGACTGAAGGGATTGGTGCAGCCCGCCCGACTGATGGATCAAGAGGTCTGGCACTGGGTCCAAATTCCAAGGCTGCTCCAGCAGGTGATGATGCAGGAATGGGAACCAAATTTATCGAGGCCAGTAAGGGGCAATGAGGATCATCCTGGATCCCAATACGGCAGCCTTCTGAATTAGTTTGGGAATTAGGGGAAAATGTGGGAATGCATACAGAAGACCCCGGGGCCAATCGTGAACTAGAGTGTCTCCGGGGGAGTGTCCGGGAAGGGGGAAGAGAGTGAAGAAATCATCGTACTTGCTGTTAAGAGGAGTTGCGAAAAGGTCGCAGCAAGGTTGACCCCATCTGCGGAAGATTTTGTCCGCTACTGACTGATTGAGAGACCACTCATGAGGCATGAGAATAGCTCTGCTTAGCCTGTCCGCTATGACATTGGACTTCCCGGGGATGTGTGTTGCCATCAGAAACCGTTGAGAGGAGATCGCCCACTGCCAGAGTCTAAGTGCTTCTCGACATAAAGGATAGGACTTGGTTCCGCCCTGCTTGTTGATGTACCACACTAAAGACATATTGTCTGTCTGAATTGCAATAGTCCCGATGGGTAGAGAGTCCTGAAGAGCTTGCAACGCTAAAAGCACCGCTCTCATCTCCAAGACGTTTATGTGCAGGTGGTACTCTAGAGGTTGTCAAGTGCCCTGGACAGTCCTGCTCTGAAAATGCTCCCCCCCACCCAATCAGGGAGGCATCTGTGGTCACGATGGCAACAGGAGGAGGAAGAACAAACGGTCTGCCCTGGAGTACTAGAGGGGAGACCATCCACCAAGCCAGGTGGTCTTTGCATGATTGAGTGATTATTATCTTGTGAGACATCGGAAGCTGTTGAAAAGACCATTGGGTAAAAAGCATCCACTGAAGAATCCGCATGTGAAAACGAGCCAGGGGAAAGTACAGTTGAGTACACCTACCATAAATGTAGATGTTCGAGTGTCTTCACTGTTGCAGTCATGACTGTAGGGTTCTCTCCTGCCGGCAGGCAGCTCCAGATCGGCCAGAATCCCAAAGTCTGGGTCCGGCGTCGGCTGTTCAACCATGCTCCCTGACGTCAGAGCACCAGGAGTATAAAGCTGACAGCCGATGCCATTTTCTCCAGCTTTTCTTGCCCCAGATGTCAGGAGTCCCAAAATGAAAAAGGTCCCATAACCTTTGCAAATACACCTCAGAAGAATGGTGAAAAAAGGAAATACACAAAAGTAAAAATAAGAGGGGACAGGAGGGAGGGGAAACCCAGACTGCAACAGTGAAGACACTCGAACATCTACATTTATGGTAGGTGTGCACAACTGTACTATGTTCATCGTGTTTCACTGTTGCAGTCATGACTGTAGGGTAGAATCCCAAAGCTGAAAGAAAGGGAGGTGGACATAAAGAGGAAGGGGCGGCTAAAAGGCCCTGCAAGACTGCAGAGGCAAAGCCTGCCCTAGACTTAGAGTAGAGAGGTAGATTGTAGTGCTTAGAAAATGTATGCACTGAACTCCAAGTTGCAGCTTCCAAAATATCCTTGGTAGGAACACCCCTGAGGAAGGCCGCAGAAGTGGCAGCAGCTCTGGTGGAATGAGTCCGTATACTCCTTGGGATTTGCTTTCCATTGTGAGAATAACAAAATCTGATTCCATGAGCAATCCATTTAGAAATGGTCTGTTTTGAAATGGCTTTACCTTGGGAACTGGAAGCATAAGAAACAAACAATTGTTCTGATTTTCTGATATCCTTGGTTCTGTTCAGGTAAAAACGTAGTTGTCTGTGTACATCTAAAGAATGTAAGATCCTTTCCCCTTTATTTTGTGGAGTGGGGAAAAAGGTTGGCAAGTGTATAGTTTGATTTAAAGCCACTTTGGAAACCACCTTAGGCATGAAGGTAGGATTAGTCCTCAAAGATACCCTGTCTTGATGAAAAATAATATATTGTTCCACAGCCATTAGAGCTTGTAGCTCTGAAACCCTCCTGGCAGAGGTTAGGGCTAACAGGATGGCTGTCTTCCAAGATAAAAACTTGATGTCAGAAGAAGCAGCAGGCTCAAAAGGAGGCAAGGTTAGTTTTTCCAAAACATAGTTGAGATCCCAAGCAGGAATAGGAGGAGATCTAGGAGGTCTTAAGTTCTTAGCTCCTCTGAGAAACTGTTGCATGAGCTGGTGGGAAAAGATGGGAGGGTCTGTGTTATAATGAGCAGAAATAGCAGAGGCATGTATTTTAATGGAAGAGAAAGAGAGACCCTTATGTAAGAGATCTGACAAGTAAAGTAAAATTAAAGTAATGTTGGGAAGAAGAGGATCAGAATCCTGAGCCTGCATCCAGGAACAAAATATTTTCCATTTTCCTGCATAAGATTTTCTAGTGCTAGGACGTCTGGCTTCTAAAATGACATCCATAACCTGCTTGGGCAGTAAAGAAGAAATCAAAGGCCCTGGATTAACCAGGCCGCCAGGCTGAGAGATCTGACATGAGAGTGTAGAACCTGACCCTGATGTTGGGACAGAAGGTTCGGAGACTGAGGTAAAACCCAAGGGGGCTCCAGGCATAGGTTTTTTAGAGTTGGATACCAAAACTGCCGAGGCCAATTTGGAGCCAGTAAGATGATCATCTTGGGCTTGTCCTGTTTTATCTTCAGTAAAACCCGTGGAAGAAGAGGGAGAGGTGGAAAGGCATATCCCGAGAGGTTCCTCCAACTGAATTACAGGGCGTCCACTCTCCAAGCTTCTGTGTGGAAAATCCTGGTGCAAAAAGTCTGTAGCTGATGATTGAGATGGGATGCAAAGAGGTCTATGTGAGGACATCCCCAGACTGCTGTTATCATCCTGAATATTTTGGTGTCCAGCATCCACTCATGTGGATCCGAAAGATGTCTGCTCAGACTGTCTGCCAGTAAGTTTTGTTTCCCTGGTAGAAACTGAGCTTGAAGATCCAGATTGCAAGATAGAGCTGTGTTCCATAGATCCATGGCTAGTCTGCAAAGGGGGTAGGAATGAGATCCCCCTTGCTTGTTTATGTACCACAAAACTGTGGTGTTGTCTGTCCGAAATAACAGTTGTCCTGGTTGTAAAATATTCCCGAAGGCCAATAGAGCTTTCTGAAAGGCTAACATTTCCTTTAAATTGATATGCAGGTGCTTCTGATCCTTTGTCCAAAGGCCCTGCAAACAATTGCCCTGAAAATGGGCTCCCCAAGCATAATCCGAGGCGTCCGTGGTTAGAATCTGAGAGGCAGGAGGCAGATGGAAGGGCTTCCCTTTGTTTAGAGCACATGCCCTGGACCACCAAAGAAATTTATTTTGAAGGCAAGGAAGAACGGAGATCAGTATGTCTAAACTGTGGCAATGCTGAGACCATACACTTTTTAGGTACCACTGTATTTTCCTCATGTGTAGTCTTGCATATGGTACGAGAAGGATGCAGGAGGCCATGTAACCCAAAGCCTGCAGGAATTTCCTTGCAGAAAGATGAGTTAAAGTTGCCAAGGTTCTGAAAGTTGAAGTCAGCTGTAACTGTTTTTCAGATGTCAGAAATGCCATCTGGGTTGTGGTGTTTAGAAATGCACCCAGAAAAGTTATCTGTTGTGATGGTGTCAAATTTGACTTTTTTATGTTTACAGAGAATCCCAGGAACTTGAGGAGGTTCTCTACAAATTCTAGATGCTGGAGTAAGACATCCTTGCTGTCTGCCTGAATTAGACAATCGTCCAGATAAGGGTAAATTTGAATTCCCTTGAGTCTGCAATAAGCTACTACTGGAGCCAGGCATTTGGTGAAGACCCTGGGCGCAGTAGATAATCCAAAGGGCAGCGCAGAGAATTGAAAGTGCCTCGATCCGGCTTTGAACCTGAGGTATTTTCTGCGATCCTGCCTGATGGGAATGCGTAAATATGCCTCTTTTAAATCCAAAGTTACCATCCATGCATTTTTGGACAGCATTGGAAGTAGCTGCTGTAGAGTAAGCATCTTGAATTTTGGAATCTCTAGAAAGGTGTTCAAGACCGACAGATCCAGAATGGGTCTCCATGAGTTTTGCTTCCTTGGAACTAGAAAGAGCCTTGAATAAAACCCTTTTCCCATCTCTGAAAGAGGAACCAGTTCTATGGCATTCATAGCCAAAAGAGCTTCCACCTGGTTTAAAGGCTCCGTCCACTGATGTTTTGGAAGGTCTGGCCATCCGCTTGGCCTTGGCAAGGTATGAAAATGGAATTTGTAACCTCTTAAAACCACATCCAAAACCCATTTGTCTTGTGTTATTTGAGTCCAATTTTGATAAAAAAAAGAGAGAGTTTTCCTCTGAGAGGGGCTTCCAGGGAAGAAGTTCCTGTAGCCCCACAAAGGGAGTCATTGAGTTTGTTTCCGTTGAGATTGTGACCTGTCCTCTCCTCCCCTAGGGGTGGAAGCAGTCCACTGTCTTGGTCTATAAGCAGCTTGTGATTGAGGCCTCCCTCTGGAACATCTGTATCTACCCCTCTGAGGCCTGTCTGAAGAGGGAAAGGACCAATTTTTTGAAGGCCAATTCCTGCTAAATCTAGGAGGCTGTACTTGTAAGAAATCTTTAACTGTTTGCATGGATTTCGCCTTATCCTCCATCTTTTTAATCACCTCTTCAGCTTTCGATCCAAACAAAACATTATGCTGAACAGGAGCATCCAATAATTTTGCCTTTACCTGTTCAGGTAAATTTTGTTCCTTTAGCCATGCATGCCTCCTAATGACTGTGCCAGGGGCCGCAACCCTACAAGAAGCCTCCAAGGCATCAAATCCACAGTGTAAACCATGCTTCCCAACCTGTTCAGTGGCATGCAATAAGTCATGCAATTCCTTATTATCTGCACAGGCAGAAATGGAAGTAAGCTTTTGTTTTAAGATAGACAATAGAAATTGCTGGTATTTAAACATATGAAACTGACAGTTTAAAGCCCTAATGGACAAAGTAGCAGAAGTGTACACCTTTTTGCCCCATCTTTCTAAGGATTGAGAATCCTTTTCAGTAGGAGTAGGATTTTTGGCAGATGCGGCCTTAGCTCCCTTAGGACCCTGAGAAATGGTTTCAGGGTCAGCAGAAGGGTTCTTGTATAAAAACTGATGGGAATCAGGAACCCTGTAATATCTATCAGGCTTCACAGGAGCAGGAGGAAAAGAGTCAGGGGTTAAGTTAGCCTCAGAAAAAGCATCATCCACAATATCCAAAACAGGAGAAATAGCCAGGGGTCTATGTTGGGGAAGAAGAAGAAATTCCCTCAGCCTTTTCTTGGATTCCGAATACTCCTGTCCCTCCCAGTGGAAATGTTCCCTCATTTCATGCAAAGTTTCCCCAAAAGAAAAATCCTCAGGGGGAGAAGCTGAAGGAATGGATTCTTCAGCATCAGAATCCTCATAAGGAGGGAAAGAATATTCCTGATCAGAAGAAGAAACTGAGGAAACAGAAGCCTGATCAGAGGAATCATAAGAAACATCCTGCCTTGGCCTTTTGTCAGGAGGGGGATGAGAACCCCTAATTATAGTAAGTAAATCCTCCGCCATCTTGAGTAACTGTTTCTGTGACTTGGGAGCTGGTTCAGAAGAAGCCTGTGTAGAAGTCCTTGAGTTTGAAGGAGTGTTTGCCTTTTTCTTTGGCTTTGCCTTTATTAGTAGCTGAGTAGGCCTGAAAACCCCTTCGGAAGCCGGTACCTGCACAGCGGCTCCGGACCCATCCGAAGGAGCATTGTCCGAAGGTCCTGCTACAGATATATTTAAAGGCCTGGTTGGCTCCTCATGAGAGTCCGTTTCGGCCATCGGTTCTGAAATGGCCGATGACAGGGGCTGCAAAAGCGCCTCACTGACAACGGTTGAACCTGAAGCTGGCTCCGCTTGTGCGCTATCATCAGATTTGGACCTCGGCGGCCTGTCTTTATCCTTGCGACGTTTGTGAACTCCGGTAGCTGGGACCGTATCCAACGACATTTTGTAGTTAAAGCGCCTACCGAAGTAATGAAAAGCAAAATCGTACCTTCGCTTAATTGTACGTTGATTGAATCTAGCACAAAACCGACAACTAGCTACGTCGTGGTCAGGGCCCAAGCAAGGAATACAGTAAGAATGAAAATCCTTATGAGGTATTTGCTTCCCACATGAAATACAATTATTAACTTTTTTAGACATCGGAGTGGAGCAAGAAAAAAGTTTCCCCAACGGGGTACTTAGCTTTGAGTGGAGAAGAAAGTCTTTGGACCGAAGTATATCAGTAAAATTCGTCAGGAGTCAGCCGACCAGCAATTGCGAACTGCTATCACCGCACGGCAAGAAAGACTGGAGAAAATGGCGTCGGCTGTCAGCTTTATACTCCTGGCACTCTGACGTCAGGGAGCATGGTTGAACAGCCGACGCCGGACCCAGACTTTGGGATTCTGGCCGACCTGGAGCTGCCTGCCGGCAGGGGAGAACCCTACAATCATGACTGCAACAGTAAAACACAATGAACATCTAGTATGATTGCTGCTGCCATGAGACCCAAAGTTTTTAGTACAAATCTGGCCTGAATCCTCTTGCACTGTAGTAAGACCTGTACATGTCGGCGAATGTCTGACACTCTGTCTAGAGGAAGTCTTGCAGACAGATCTTTTGTATTTAATCTTGCGCCTATAAAGTTTATAGACTGACAAGGCGACAATGCAGACTTTTTGAAATTTATTGAGATACCTAGCTCGGAGCAAGTTTGGATGGTATAATCCCTGGCTCGCAGTAGCTGATGCCTGGTGGAAGCAGTAAGGAGCCAGTCATCTAGATATGGAAACACTTGGAATCCTCACCGTCTCAGGTGAGCCGTAACCACTGCCATGCATTTGGTGAACACCCTGGGGGCTGTGGTGAGACCAAAGGGCAGGGCTCTGAATTGATAGTGACTGGCTCCCAGCCAGAAGCGGAGAAACCTTCTGGAGCGCCTGTTCATTTTGATATGGTAGTACGCATCCTGAAGGTCTATGGAGCACATCCAATTGTCCTGACCCAAAAAGGGTAAAATGGACTGAAGCGTGACCATCCAGAACTTTGTTCTTTGAACAGACTTGTTTAATCTGCTAAGATCCAAAATGGGTCTCCAGTCCCCTGTCTTTTTTGGCATCAAAAAGAACTTGGAGTAAATTCCGGATCCTTGCTGGTCTGCTGGGACTGGCTGGATGGCCCGTTTTTCTAGCAGTTTTGAAATTTAGGGCACTGCTTGTTCCCTTAGACCAGGTGGAACATCTGGAAAGGACTTGGTTGTTTGTACAGGGATGTGGACAAAGGGGATTTTGTAACCCTTGGATATGATAGACCGTACCCATTTGTCTTGTGTGAAGAGTTTCCAGGTTTCTGGGTGCAGTGACAATCTTCCCCTGACTGCCTCCGAAGGTGGGCAGTCGGGCAGCCCCTCAGAGGTGCTGAAAGGGTTTGTCAGAGAAAGATTCTCTTCTACCCTGATTTTGCGGACCCCCTCTGCCCCGCAGGCGGCGTCTATTATTGTTCCCTCCCCTGCCCCTGGAGGGAAACTCGCCACTTGTGTCAGGCATGACTCCCTGGGGTTTCCAAAACCACATTTTTCCACTCTTCTGACCTTTAGGGTATGGTCTAGAGGGAGTAGAACAACAGACTCCCACGGCAGAGAGAGTCTTGCCTTCCTGCTCACACCTGGTAAGGGTATCCTTAACCTGTGGTCCAAACAGAGCCGAACCATCGAAGGGGGTATTGGTGAAAGACGCCTTAAAGGGGTCAGCAAGTTACATAGCCACATCCAAGCATGTCTTCTCAAAGCAATGCCTGTACCTGCGGCCCTACTCGTCCCATCGGCTGCATAAGAAATGAGCCGCATGGAGGAGTTGACGACTGAGTTAAGAGTCAACATCTGGGAGTTAATCTTATCTTGAGCCCCCGCAGCTGATGGATCCTGAAGGGTATCACCCAGTTCCTTGAGAAGATCCCTTTGAAGACGGGTGAAGTGGCACAGATAATTCAGCGACCGCATGGAAAAGGTCGCTGAGGAAAACATCCGCTTCCCGTACCTGTCCATTGTCCTAGACTCTTTATTAGGGGGATGGACAAGCACCAAGGGGTCAGTCAACTCCTTCTTTGTGGCTGCTGCAACCACCATGGCATCAACGGGGACACCTTTTGTCAAAAATTGTTTGTTGGGTGGGGCTGTAATGAACTTAGTGGGCCTGTGGGGAGTTGGTTCCACTGTGTCCGGGGCTGACCACGCCCTTCGAGCCACTACTTCCATCAGCAGGTCGAAGGGTGGAGACACACAGGAGGTGGAAGGGCGAGAACCAAACATGTCCAGGTATACCGAATCGTCCTCGGAAGGGTTAAGGGCAGTCCAGTTCCCCCTCTGCTTGAGGATCTCTAGGATGTCTGAAAAAGAGACATCCTCAGAGGGGGATCTTGGGGACCCTTCCAAATCCTCCAAGTCGGTATCAGACATGACTGACTAGGGGGAGTCCACATGTTTCCTCTTACATTTTCTCTTTCGAGGGGGCTCCTCTGAAGGATCAGGGGAGGCCTCGGAAGAGGAAGATACGCCCAATGGGGCGACCTGGAGCGTTTGTTTTCCACGCTTGAGGTCAGGAGGGTGGGCAGAGACCGATGCAGGCACCATGGGGGGAGGAACTGAAGGGGCTGATCGAGGGGCCGACTCAGGAGTCAGCACGTTCTTCATGACCTTGAAGGCACCCCTACCAGGCAGAGCAGAGGGTCCCCGCTCTGAAGAGACGTGAACCCCTCCTGGCACCAAGAGGGATGGCTCCGAGGCCGATGTAGGAGCCGAGCTCACCTGCGCCGAGGCCCCGAGAGGGAGAACGAGGTTGGACAAGGGTCCAATGCCACTCGCCCCCTCGGAGCCGACGAGGGAGTCCCGGCGCCCAGATCCCTCCAAGGATGGAACCAATGAAAAGATCGGAGCCGATGAAGGAGCCGAAAGGTGCGGTATCGGCTCTGCCGCTTCCAAGATTCGTGCCCAAACCAGCTCCGGCTCTGAACACAAAGGGGGAGTTGGAGGAGGAACTGCTGAAGACACATGGACAGCCACAGTCTGTTGAGAAGGGCTGGTTAAAATTTTGGCCAGGGCCTGCGATTTAAGGAGTCTACTGACCACCCTCTCCAAGTCGTGATCAGATAGCCTGGAGGACCGAGAGGAGTGGGACCTATGGCTTCGTTCAGACTGAAGCAATGGTGACCTCGGAGCCGAACGAACCAATTCTAGGGAAGGGGACCTAGAACGTTTTCGGCCCAAAGACGGGTCCGACACTAAAGTCGGAGCTGATTGAGGTCTAGAGATGTCGGTTCCAGTCGGAACCGAAGAGGAGGAAGATGTTCCGCCTGGCGATGGCTCCGAACTGGGAGATGACAGCTTGCAGGCTTTAAGGATTTCCATGACTGAGGCTTTGCCGGGGAACCCTCAGGCTTAAGTAAGCCTCTCAAAATAAGCTTGTTCCTACGCTCCTGCAGGACTCTTGGGCTGAAAGCGTGACAGACCGAGCAGGAGTCCTGCAGGTTTAGGGGACCCAAGCAATAAACACAAGACGTGTGACCGTCTGTCAGAGACATCTTCTGACAGCACCAGTCACACTTCTTGAAGCCTGAAACTTTAGTATCCTTGGACATACTGGCAAGGGGATACCAAAGGGAGGATATTAAACTAGTGCTTAAACTACGCACACAGAAAACACACACACACACACACACACACACACACACACGCACTAGTTAAACTAACAACAATAACAACAAGAATATCCACTAGTAAAAATATACAAATATTACAAGGCTAAATAACTGTAGCTACGAAAGGCTAAACACTACTCCTATCAGGTACAAAAAGGGTGGGGGTTAACCACTAAAGAGAAGAAACGGGGGGGGTAGAAACCCTCTAACAAAAAACGAGTTTCCTGAGTGGGAAAAACTAGGGGATACACACTCTAACTATACTAGGAAGGAAAGACTATCTATATAAAAGAGAAATACATAGGAAAAATTTAAGCTAATAATACAAAAAAGATTAATACGACCTGAGCCAGTAAAAGCGCAACCTCGTAGCTGAAGAGGCAAACGAGATCTGGGTATCTAGCGCCAAGCATTGTGGGATATGGGGAGGCCTCGAGCCAGTAAATAGCTCTCGAGCTTTAGTAGATGGCTGAGTCGGAG
Source organism: Protopterus annectens (assembly GCF_019279795.1). NCBI lineage: Eukaryota > Metazoa > Chordata > Ceratodontiformes > Protopteridae > Protopterus > Protopterus annectens. Next base: position 202,110,556 of record NC_056747.1, read on the forward strand.
CCGAGGATCGGCTCCGAACCCAACCAGCAAGAATGAAGGCGAGAGAGACAACTTAACATCAACAGTTCTCCAAGCCGTACCAATTGCACAAGTGCAATCATCAAGTCTTGATTTGCTTCTAATAATGGTAAGTAAATCATCCACCTTTTGACATGAGGAATACAGATCACAAATGTTATCAGTTGTTACCTTTAAATATGTATTGCATTAGCAAACCATTAATTGCATACTCATTTAAGGAATCCATATTCAGCTTCAAAATAAAATATTGTAAAAGAAAAGAATAATCAAAATCAGTAACTACAGAATTCAAAGAGAACTTAAATCAACTTCTGTGACAAAAATCACACAAGCAATATACAACTAAATACTAAAGTAATTACAGTAAAGTTCTTCTGACCATACAAGTTCTGCAAGCAAGACAAAAGCTGCAATTCCTTTACATCGCACGTGATGCAGTCACACTTCTTTTTAACAGTAAAGATTGATACATTAATAATAAGATCAATAAATCACAAACCAACGTAGGACTGTTTAGATATGCTCCGGATTTTGAAAAAATATCCATTCCTACTTCGGTGGTGGTGCTGCGGTAGCGTTGTCGCCTCACAGTTAGACGTTGCCCGTTCGATTCTCAGTTAAAGCGTCTACTGTGTGACGACATGCGTGAATGGGCGTTCCTTTGTTGAAGGTTGTGCGTTAGGCCCGGCAAGCCAGCATGTAAAACTCTACTGCCAATCATTAGCGGACCGGAGTTCCGCTGTGGCGACCCCTAACCGGGAAAAGCCGAAAGACGCACACACTTACAAACAGTGAAAAACAGTGATAACAAATAAAATATAAGTTCAAATAAAAACGTTTCTTACCAGTCAACTCCACAGTAAATCACAAAGCAAGGCAGGATTATTTTGATATGCTCAGGATAGTTAAGAAAACTAACAAGTATCAAGGTACATAATTAATCATTAAAATGTTTAATGATTACCTAGTTAAGTGGCTGTAACACATACTATTTTAGGTGCTGTTTAGTTACTAATATATATCTGATAATGTCTTACTCTCATTACAGTTAGGTCACTCTGCACTATCTGCTTCCTGGGTCATTCTGTACAGCAATATTTCTGTAACAGCTTCTGCAACAAATTGGAAATCACAGCAAAAGGACAGAAAGGATTTTTTAACAACCAGGAAAGCTACACTGTATATGTACTGGTAGGTGTGTGAGTGAGTGAGTGAGTGAGTGAGTGAGTGAGTGAGTGAGTGAGTGAGTGAGTGAGTGAGTGAGTGTATACGTACCAGTTCTGGATAAGTGTTGCTGTCTAGTATACCGTCTGATAATGACCTTAAAGAGACAACAGTATCTAAAGACATAACAAACCCACTTAATGCATTCCATGCCTTGCTTTTCTCCACATTTTATTTCACACTGTCAACGTATTTGCTAACTATTATTACAAGCAGTCTGAATGGTACTTTAGCCACATAATTAATTAGGCTTCTGTCTCAACTTATCTTCATCGGGTTACTTCTGTGACTTCTAGTTTAATTTGAAGGCCATGCTTTCATTGCTATATTTTCATACTGTACACAAATTTATCAATTTCTTACTTTCTTTGAGTATAAGTCTATAAGTCGCTCATCTATAAGTGTGTTATGACAGGTCTATTTACTCATTCCTTTGCCTATCACTACATCAGTGGTACTAGTTTTCAGTACCTGCAATATCGGTTCTGTGGAATGGTGGCCATCTTGAAACTAAACTGTGAAGTGCTTCTGATGCCCACACTACAGGAACAGATAACATAATTTCATTTTGTTTGCCATTGTCTTACATTTGCAACTTTATAACCAGCAATGTGCAACAACTGACTATAAGCACCATCAGTTATCAAAGAGTCTATTATAATGGCAAGACTGAGTGCAGCTTGTAACTTTTTTTACATCGGACACTGACCATTATTATGTCTCCCCCAGATTTAACAATTCACCTATGGAGACAAAAGTAAATTCAAAGATGAAACTAATATTTCCACTTACATTGCTCCAGACCACGGTTTCTGCCACAAGTACTCTAGAGAGTTTGGATCTAAGTAGATAGCTATGAGGTTCACCAGACTGTGATGGCTCAGTTACAGTTCAACAACCTGAATGGTACAGGTGGCAATGCATCTCACAAACCAATGTATCTTAGCAGTTACGCAAGAATGTACACTGAAGACAATATCACTCACACTCAAGTGTGGTTGGCCACCCAAAATACAACCTGCTCTGTATACCTGCTGTAGTTGACACAAGTATTACAACAGAGGGACTTCAAATGTCACCTTCAACACACAAATGCACGCATACATGTAATCAGATTAGTTTTGTGGGGCCTGTTGGACCATTTTCTGTCAGTGAAACAGAAAAAACAGGATAGACTTTTCAATTTATTGTTCCCACACAAACTATACAAACTTATAGGTAATGAGATCAAATGTTTCACTGTGCCTGATGAGGGAGTGTCACAAAGTTTCTGTTAACCAAACGGTTGGTGGTACAAACCCATCCAGGGATGCTGTCATCTTGTTTGCTATCTGAAGAGCATCAGTTTACTTAAATAACATTTATCCAAAATACCAGAATGTAATGTATTCTGATAACACCGATTATCTTTCACAAACTCCACAGAAAGCTTATCTCCTATGAATTTTACTGACTGCTGATGACATCGAAGTATTTCTCAGAGCTCCTCTTTTAATATCTAGAGTTAAATCACACAAAATAGACAGTCCTGGAAAACTGAATGCTTGTATGGATGCTTCAAAAGTACGGGAAAACTGAATGCTTGTATGTTCAATGTAGCAGAATTCATTACAAGGGTCTACTTAAAAAAATCCAGAAATGCTTTCATTACAATGATACTCAAAAGAATTTACATCATGGGCTATTAATGGGATCCATTCTTCATATTTTCAAACCTCAATACCAACCTATCTTGTAAGAGCTCAACAGATGAGGCAATGGTGGAGTTCCATGGTCACTTTTCATTCAGCAGTATATACCAGGGAATCCACAGACATATGGCATAAATAGAAGTGCCTGTAGATGCCCATGATGTACACTGGTAACTTGTTGGGTTGCATAATACATCAAAAATTGCACCATCTCAAAAGAATATTCTGCCTCCTCCACAGTACAGCAATCTCTAAGCTAGTATACTGTAGAAGGTATACTGGGGTGTGGTCTTCGATGTTAGGGTGTGCAGCAGTCAACCCCACAAAATGCAGCACACTTTGAGACTCACTGTACTTCTTTTGCAACTGCATTTCATTTTTCAAATATGCAAAACTCTCAATTACAGGTCTCACACCAAGAGGACATATCTTAAATGGTTCTGCTCCAAGGCATCCTCCTCGAGGAACTGGATACTACAATTTACATTAAAACCAAAAATCGAAATGATGCCGTGATTAGATCTCTGGTTCTCAACTCTGGGATCTAAGGTCAGTTTCAACATTCAATCACAGCCAGTATAGACTTTTTTATAGTCTCCTTGTGTCTATGTGTTTTTGTTGCCCCCTCAAGGTTCTCCTGTTGCCTATTACCATCCAAACATATCTGATTCAGGGCTGCATTAAATTACACACACAGACAAACATGCAAAGCACACACTTTTTTCTAGTCACCCTGTGTCTGTGTTTTTGTTTTGTTTGTTTTTTTGCTTCCCCTCAAGCTTTTCCTGTTGCCTACTACCATTGAAAACATCTGATTGAGTAGCTACATTAAATTACACACACACAAACAAACATACAAAATACATACTTATAGGTTATAGGTTCATAGGTTCATACTAGGCTATCTGCCCTAGGGCATTTATAAGCCTAGCCAGAGTGTGTTTGGCTTTCACCACCCATTTTAAATGAATTTTGCTATGCCCTTTTTCGAGGTTAGTATACTGTGCCTCTGTCTAACAGTGACACAGAAGTGATACCCGGGGTAAACCTACTATCTCCCATCCACTCATCAAGATTCCTCTTGAAAAGAGTCAATGAGGGACTCTGCCTAACCTGGACTGGGATTTTATTCCAGAGTGAAGGGAGCCTCCGGGTTATGAATCTGTCCCTCCAGCATGTCCTATTTATTTCAGTGCTGAGGTTCAAGTCTCTCGAGCGCGTAGCTCGATGGCATTTGGATTTTCTGAGGTGCAGCATGTCCATTAATCCCGGGTTGGACACGGCTTTATACGTCAGGCACAGATCACCTCTGAGCAGGCGGTATGCCACTGAGTAGAGCTGGAGTTTCTTTAACCGGGCAGCATGTGGCATCTGTTTGAGCCCTTTGATCCTCTTGGTGAGGTACTTTTGGGGTCTTTCCAGTTGCTGCAGGTGTCTGGTAAGGTACATCCCAAAAGGGGCATTGTACTCAATTATGGGCCTGATGAGGGATGAGTAAAGAGGCACGATGACCTCCCCTGATCTAGATGTGAATCCCTTCATGATTAGGTGGGCTATATAAAATGTTTTTCTAACCACTTTGGCCACGTGGTTGTCAAATGAGAGATTGCTATCAACTTGGGTCCCAGGTCCCTAATTACTTCTTCCGTACTTAATGGATTACCACCTATGTGGTAATTTGTGGGCACTTTGTTTTTGCCAAAGGGGATGACTATACACTTTTTGGCATTTAGCTTGAGGCCATGGCTCTGGCACCAGTTGTCTGTTTCTATGAGGCCCTTTTGTAGGAGGCTTGTGTCGGATGTAGAGTCGATTATGGTGCCCAGTTTGCAGTGATCTGTGAACATGGTCAGCCACAGTCCTTCCGTGTTAGCTTGTACCTCCGAGAAATATATACCGAACAAGAGAGGACCCAGGACTGAGCCTTGTGGGATGCCACTTGTAACTGGTTTGGAGTCTGACATGGCTCCAGCAATTCTAACCATATGGGTTCTGTCCTTGAGCCAGTTTGCAACCCATCTAGTGACATAGGGGTTTATATTTAAGCTGGTGAGCTTATCTATAATGCCCGAGTGGGGTATTGTATCAAAGGCTTTTGCAAGGTCCAGGTAGGCTGTGTGGACCACCTTCCCCTCGTCAATGGCCTTGGTGACTGTTTCAAAGAAATCAACCAGGTTTAAGAGGCAGGATCTGCCCTTAACAAAGCCGAACTGGGTAGGATCCTGTGTCTGTAGGTCCCCAATATCTTTATTTATGAGGTCCATGATGATCCTTTCCATAGCTTTGAAGACCAAGCTAGTCAGGCTTATGGGGCGATAGTTTCCAGGATCCGATGAGGCACCACCTTTGTGTAGAGGGACCATTGTTGCTGTACGCCACTCTTTGGGCACATATCCTGTAGTAAGGCTGAGACTGAACAGTAGTTTTATGTTTGGGTTTAGTTCTTCTTGGAGTTCATGTAGGACGCAGCCCGGGACACCGTCTGGTTCCATTTATGCTGTGTTTTTTGCTTTGGAGAGGGCGGCTCTTACCTGAGCATCTAAGATGTCAGGGGGGCAGCACTCTGCTGGGATAGATATTTGCCCTTTTGGTGGGGAAGTGGGGGGAGACGTTTGCGCTGAACCTGTCAGCTAGGATGTTGGCAATGTCTGTGGGTTCGGTGTATTTTTTGTCATTTTGGACTAATTCTGAGCATATCTGGGAATTCCCACCCAGGTTCCTAACAAAACTAAAGAAAGCCTTGTGATTATCCTTAGTGTCCTGTGCAATTTTTCTCTCGAAGCTGGCCTCAGACGATTTTATGAGTGCCCGTAGATTTTTGCTAATACTGATCAGAGATGCCTTCCCTTTTTGGGATTTTGCTCTATAATATAGTAGCTTCCTCCTTCTATTGTATAGTTTATTTATGGCTGGAGTCCACCAGACAGGACGCCTAACTTTGGAGGATTGGGTCTTGGTTTTATTTGGGATTGCATGATCCATGCGATCCTGAAGGTGTTCATAGAATGCGTTTATAAAGGATTCTGCAGTCTGGGCCGTATTTTCCACAGGCCCGGGAGCTTTGAAGGATTCCACCTCGGTTTTGAGGAGTGTGAAATTTGCTTTAGAGAAGATTTTCACTGTGGTTTTCTGGGCAGGGGCTGGGATCGAGATGTGAATATCTAGTGAAATTAGTTTATGGTCTGATCTTACCAGTGAGGGATACACTTCTGGTCTAGAGCATAGAGTCCCCATGTTGGTGATGATCAGGTCCAGTATGTTTTCCCCTCTTGTGGGAGTGGCAGCAAGTTGTTCCATAGCATTTGAGTTTATAAATTCTAGGAACCTTCGGGCTAGGTTGTTGGAGCTAGAGTAATGCTCCCAGTCTATGTTAGGGTAGTTGAAGTCGCCCAATATAATGGTGTTTGAAGAGACCTTCATATTTTCCAGTGTTCTCAGGAAGGCCGAGTGGGGTTCTTGGGTTTGGGAGGGTGGTCTGTAGCAGGCTATAAACTGGAAGGCAGTTTTACCCACTGTTAGTTGCACATGGATAGTCTCTGATGCTTCGTGCTGTGCCACCAACCTGGAGGTGTGGGTATCTTTGACAAATATTGATACTCCCCCTCCTTTTGTGGTTCGGTCCAAGTTTTGGGGCAGAAAAACATGGTATGAGGTATAACCTGGTAGTGCTGAGGTGCTCTCGGGAGCCTTGAACCAGGTTTCTGTTACTGCACAGATATCGATGTTCTCCATGCTAAGGAGAGTTTTGAGTGCATGTATCTTGAGGTTTAGACTTCTGGCGTTGAGTAGCATTACTCTTAGTTTCTTATCCCTTGTGATACCTATGGAGGTGGGTTTGTCTTTTGAGCCTTGCCTAAAAAAGGCACTATGGGGGTGGCAAGAGCCTTTGCCAATATCCGAAAGCCCAGGGGTGACAGGTGCAAGTCATCCCTAGCGAAGCATCGTGGCTTGTCGAGCATGTCATCCCAGGCAGACAGGCATTGGATCCCCTTTGAATGACACTAATACTTAAGCCAATTGTTGAAATTGATCATCTTGCCTTCATATTGTGGCATCATTCTTGGTGAGGGTAAGATGCTACTCAAGATCTGGGTCATACCGGCCTGGGCTACATGCTCAGAGAGCTCCTCTATGTCTCTTTTCATGTAGTCCAGGGAGGTACGTCTCAGGTCATTCACACCAACATGGACAATGACTGAGTCATATTTGTACTTGCCTTGGAGTGACCTGAGTGCTTGTGTTATGTGGCGGATCCTAGAACCCGACAGGCAGCTCACCGTGACCTTCTCCTTGTTCAGCCTGGTGAGCGGGATGTCAGTGTGCCTGACGATAGAGTCACCTATTACAAGTGTATCGGGTGTGTTGTTTAGCCTTAAGGGCTGTGACTGTTCGGCACACTGGCTTTGTGAGCTATGTGTTGCACGTGTTTTGTTTTGGGGTAGCGGTTGCTTGGGTGTCTGCTTTGGAGGTCTCTGCTGCTTAGGCGGATTTTTATTTAGAGCCTCCAAGTATGTTTTTGTGTGTTTATGTGTTTGGTTTGCTGTCGTGGTAGGTCTATGTGAGACTGGAATTATAGTGAGTGTGGTTTCCTTCTCCTCCTGACTGGTTACGCCAGTACTGAGTTTAGAGAGCTTAGCTTCCAGTTTGACTATATGTTTGCATCTCTCACATGTGTTGGAATTTGTTGGGAGGAGGAGAGGGTTGTCTGTGTACATGAGGCAGTTGTAACATTGCCTCAAGATTCCCAGATTCACCAGCTGGACCGGAGAGGAGATTGACAACTGACCTTTGGACATGCTAGAATAGTATTGGGAATTCCTTTATAATTGAAAAAAGGGCCAATGGGGAACAAAGTACTCAGGAGGAGTTTGTGAGGGTGTAGTGCTTTTAATTTTTTAGTGCTGACTTATATAATTGCTTTAGTGAGCAAGTGCCAGGCTTTAGAGTGGGAATAGGGTGTTTATTATGAGAACTAGATCAGTTCTAAGGGAAAAAGTAAAGAGCAGACTTTGTGGAACCGAGAATGGTTTAAACCCAATTAAGCGGAGCTGCCCGATGCTGCGCTATGCGCAAAATCGCGCAAAGCGGCGCTAAAGCGGGTTTTATACTGGGGGACTTGAAAGAGCTAGAAATTGGCCCAAAACTGCCAATAGACTACCAGATTCATGTGCTGGGAACACTCCTCCAGGGATAGATAGGCTGCTCCAAGCTCCCCACTGCCACTGGTGAACAAAGAAGCCTCCCGTTATCCAAGAAAGGAAATGGGCAACACAGGAACTTTCCAAAAGTCCAGAATACAGCAAAGCCTGTATTTGGACTACTCTAGGTCAGGAAAGACGGGAAACAAGGAAATTTTTTTTTTCTTTTTTGCAACAAACAGCAGGAAAATGCAATAAATATGTAACACAGGCTAGCGCACTTGAGTGTGTAGCCTCAACAGGTAAATGCAACAAACAGGACAAACTTTAAAAGTGCAGGTGCAAAAATAACTTTAAACAGTTTAAAACAGTTCAAGATGCAGAAATACTTGCAGTTTAGCTAGATCGGACAGCCACCCAGGTAGTAGCAGGAAAACAAACACTTTTATCAGGTTAGCAGTCACTCTTTTAGCCTCTCTGCTGCTAGCACCACTCTGCAGGACCACAAGGAGCTTGGCTGAGTAGTAACAAGCGCAAAAAACGCGCCAAAGTGGGTTTTATACAGGGGGACTTGAAAGAGCTAGAAAGGGGCCCAAAACGGCCAATAGACTACCAGATTATTGTGCTGGGAACACTCCTCCAGGGATAGATAGGCTGCTCCAAGCTCCTCACTGCCACTGGTGAACAAAGAAGCCTCCCTTTATCCAAGAAAGGAAATGGGCAACACAGGAACTTTCCAAAAGTCCAGAATACAGCAAAGCCTGTATTTGGACTACTCTAGGTCAGGAAAGATGGGAAACAAGGATAATTTTTTTTTCTTGTTGCCTATTACCATCCACCTATTACCGTCTACCTGTGTCTATGTGTTTTTTTTTTGTTTCCCTTCAAGGTTCTCCTGTTGCCTACTACCACCCAAAAACATTGGATTGAGTGGCTACATTAAATTACAGACACACAAACAGACAAACATGCAAAGGGTTAAAAGGTTACACAGAAAAACCATGCAGTTAAAACTGCAAGAAAGACACATCCAAGCTATAGTCTTCACTGTGTAATACCTTTAAACCTCCTACAGTGGAGGCCCATGTGACACATTCAAATGACCCCATTTAGAATGTGCTAGTGTTTCAGCTACATGACGTCTGAATGCCCATGACTTTTAACTTCTTAAATCTTGTGGGAACATTCAAGCAAATAAAGCCAAACCAGACTAGCGCTAGACATGCTATGTTTTGAACTTCCTCAGTTATCAGTATAGCATAAATGGATCATTTGCTATACTTTTGAAACACAGGGATTAAAACTTGACTGATGCCCACAAATATTAAGTTGCCTGCAAAACGTCCCAAATAACATCCACGCAAAGGGTAAAAAAGGTTACACAGACAAACCATTCAGTATAGTATTCACTGTGTAATACCTTAAACCTCCTGTCTTTGAGATCCATATATATATATATATATATATATATATATATATATATATATATATATATATATGGATCTACCTGACTACATCGACACTTCACAACACCGACAACAACTTCACCGACACCAAATAATCGACAGTTCACAAACACGACACCTCATACACTCGACACATCATAACAACAAACAAAACAAATCCCCTGTCCAAAACCCACACACACAACACAAGCACACCAAAATCCTTACAAACCAACACTAACCCTTACATACACAACTATCTACAACCCTAACCGAAACCCTAACCCTAAGGTCCGTCACTATCGCACACTCACCTAACCCGCTCCCTAACACTAACTCACTTAACCCGCCCCTAACCCAAAAAATATCACTACTGCACCCTTACCTAACCCGCGCCCTAACCCTAACTCACTTATCCCACCCCTATCCCTACAGACCGCCAACATCGCACACTTACCTTACTCGCACCCTAACGGCTGTCACTACCGCATACTTACACATCCTTTCCCCATCTCAGTGTTCTCAGCGTCAGTGTTTTCCTCCGTCGGTCTTCTGACTTGTCGATCTTCTGACTCGTTGTCGCTGTTGTGAACTGTCGATGTAGTCAGGTAGATCCATATGTATATATATATATATATATATATATATATATATATATATATATATCTATATATATATATATATATATATATATATATATATATATATATATATATATGCAAATGATCCTTTAAGGACACAGCAGTGTTTCAGTTACATGGCTTCTGAATGCCCATGACTTTTAACTTTTTAAGTCTTTATGTGTACATTCAGGCCAATAAAGCTTAACCCCACTAACTGTAGATATGCCATGTTTTGAGCATATTGTGACCTTGTCAGTACAGCATAAGTGGATTGTTTGGCTACACTTTAGAAACACAGAAATTAAAACCTTGACCACTGCCCATAAATATTAAGGTGCCTGCAAAACATCTCAAACAACATCCAAGCATATGGTAAAAGAGTTTCACACACAGACCATTCAGTAAAAACTGTAAGAAAGACTCAGCCAGTGGTTTGTCTGTGTAACCTTTTGGCATCAGTTAGAATTTTAATAATATACAGGCATACACACACACACACACACACACACACACACACACACACACACACACACACACACACACACACACACACCCGTGCACACATACACATGCACACACACACGCGTGCACACATACACACGCACATACGCACACTAGTATATGGATCCCCATGTAGTCAAAAAATAAGTACTTTCCATAATGTTCCACCTATGTTGTCCATCTTCATTTATCCTTGACATATGGGTTCAGTTCCAATATCAGAATTGACTCAGCCGTTATTACAGTTCGCACCAGCCAATAACTTTTGAGCTTCACCTCTACCCACAATCCCTTTTTCCAGTTACCTCAGATCAAGTTTGCAGAGAAAGTATAGATAATAGACAAGGAAGTCCAAAGGGAAACCATATCTGCTAAGCTTTAAAGATCACAATAATTTGAAAGTATATAATCCGTTCCACCAAAAAATCTTCAAAGGCTGGGGATGCAGGGAGGGAAGTCAAGGATAAATAAAAATGGACAACACAGATGGAATGTTATGGTAAGTACTTAACTTCTTTATTTGATGTTGTCAACCTTCATTTTATCCTTGACATATGGGATAGAGTCCACAGCTACCTTTGATCTTGAGAGGACTCAAGGAAGGATATTCCTGAGCACCACTGAAGCAAAGGATGTTCTACCCCTAGAGACCAAGTCCAATCTGTAATGAGTTATAAAGGCATGGGGGAAGCCCAAGTAGCTGCTGCACATAAATCATCCATTGAAGCTCTAGATTGGGAAGTTGCTGAAGTGGCTATTGATTTTGTAGAATGGGTTTTCACAGGCCTAGGCAAAGCAATTTTATTCTTATTATAGATAAATGAAATACAATCCTTTAGCCATCTGCCTAGAGTCACCTTGCTGACTGGCTTACCCAACCTTGCACTGAAAAAGAAAACAAATAATCAACATGATGCCGTGATAAGAAATGTTTGGAAAGAAGGCTGGTAAATTAATAGCTTGATTCATATTAGATTCTGAGACTACCTTGGGTAGGAAGGAAGGGTTTGTTCATAAAGAAACTCTATCTTTGTAAAACACCAGATAAGTGGTCTACATGACAAGGCCTGAATTTCTGAAGGTCTTCTAGCAGAGGTTATAGCCACCAAAAACAATGTTTTCCATGACAAAAACTTCAGATCACACTATATTGGGGGTGAAAAAGAAGAATATACAATGGTTTGCAGCACTAGGGTGAAGTCCCAAGATGGTGTAGGGTCTTTGATACGAGGATTCAACAGAAATGTCCCTTTTAAAAAGGACTTACAAAGTCTAAGAGAAGCTAAAGAACATTCTTCCAAACCATCGTGGAAACTGGAAATTGCTGCTAGTTGTATTCTGATTGTAGAAGGGGAAGCTCCAGCAATAAAAAGAAAGAATAAGAAGTCTAATTATTTTCTATAGATGCAGAAAAGGGGGTCAATGTAATTTTCATGAGCTCAAATGGTAAATCTCTTCCATTTAGCAGAATATAGTTTACGGGTGGAAGGTATATGAGAAGATAGGAGGATGTAGTGTACCAGGGAAGAAAGATTTAGACACCTGGCGGCTAATGGAATTGGAGGAACCATGCTGTCAGCTTGAGGTTCAAAATGTCTGGGTGAACAAGCCTGTCTGGGTAGGACAGAAGGTCTGGAATCGGATTCAGAATCCAAGGTTCATAATCAGATAAGGCGAAAGAAAGGGGAACCAAATCTGTTGAGGCCAAAAGGGGATAATAAGGATTAGTTTGCTCTTCAACATGAGTACTTTCTGCAGGAATTTTGAAATTAGAGGTATCGGAGGAAAGGCATACAGGAGACTGGGAGGCCAACTCTGGAGAAGATAGTCTCTTGGTGACTTCCCCGGAGTGGGAATCTGGGAAAAGTAATTGTTGCACTTGTTGTTTAGGAAGAGGTGAACAGGTCGCAGCAAGGCTGACCCCACTGATGAAAAATCCTTTCTGCTGCTTCTGGATTGAGAGACCACTTGTGAGGCTGAAGAATATATCTGCTCAGTTTGTCTACAATCACATTGGAACTCCCCAGAATATGCGTTGCTATCAGAAAGAGGTTGGAAGAGATCTCTCACTGCCACACCCAGAGAGCTTCTCAACAAATGGGGTAAGACTTGGTTCCTCCCTGCTTGTTGATTTACCAAACTACTCACATGTTGTCTGTTTGAACTGCAACTGTCCCCTGAAGAAGATCTGTTTGAAAGGCCTGCAATGCTAGAAATGCTGCTCTTAGCTCCAGGACACTGATCTGCAGTTGGCCTCTAAGGGGAACCAAGTGCCTTGAACAGTCTTGCCCAGAAAATGCCCCTCAACCCCATCTGGGAGGTGTCCATGGTCACTATGGCCATGGGCTCTGAAAAGACAAAGGGGAGGCTGAGGAGAATTTGTTTGGGATAAGTCCACCAAAGTAGATCCATCTTGCAATAATTGGCGATCAGAATCTGGTCCGACAAGGGTTGATGAAGTATAGATCATTGAGATGCTAGCAGCCATTGTAGTATTCTCATGTGAAACCTGGCTAGAAGTGCTAGAATTATAGACACTGCCTAGAGCTTGCAAAATTAGTCAAGCAGAAACCTTCTTTCTGTGGATTATCTTTTGAACTTGAATAAATTCTTTGGAGTCTTTCTGGAGGAAGGGATGCTATGGTTATTGTTGTAGTCAGAACTGCCTCTATAAACTCTAGATTCTGAGTTGGAGTCAATTGGGATTTCTCATGATTTACATTAATTCCTAGGTGGGCACAGATATTGAGAGTGTAATCCCTTGCTTCTATCAAACAATGCCTGGTCAAAGCAGTTATGACCCAGTTGTTCAAGTATAGAAACACCTGAAATCCTTGCAGTCTCAAGTGAGCTGCTACTACTGCCATGCGTTTGGTGAACACCCTGGGAGCTATGGTGATACCAAAGGGTACCACTCTGAATTGAAAATGACTGTCTCCCAGCCAGAAGCAGAGAAACTTCCTGGAGCGCATGTCCATCTTTATATGGTAGCATGCATCCTAAAGATCTGTCAAGCACATCCAGTTGTCTTTCTTCAAAAAGGGAAGAATGGACTGTACCATGACCATCCAGAACTTTGTTTGTTGAACTGATTTGTTCAACGCACTGAGATCCAAAACTGGTCTCCAGTCCCCTGTCTTTTTTGGCACTAAAAAGAATCTTGAGTAAATTTCGGATCCTTTCTGGTCTGGTAGGACTTCCTGGATGAATCTTTTGTTTAGCAGTTCTTGAATTTTTAGAACTGCTGAATCCCTTTCATTGGGTGGGACATCAGGGATTTTTTTGCATACAATGGGAGGATGGGAAAATGGTATGGTATAACCTCTGGATACATTCCATTGCACCCAAGAATCTGTTATGTTTAGCCAGGCATCTAGGTACAGGGATATGCTACCCCCAACTGCCTCTAGAGGAAAACAATTGGGGCTCCATTTAGAAAAGCTGAAACGGCTTACTTGGAAAGGAATCCCTGAAGACCTGGTTCTGTGTGACGCCCCACCTCTGGGCCAGTAATCAAGGAACCTCAATCCTCACCACTGGCACTTGTGGGGAGCGTTTCTGGGAGGATAAAAGGTACATACACAGTATCTCCAGATGCAGCTCTCTGCATCAAGCACAATTTCCCTTAAGAGCACACAGGGAACACAGTCAGTCTGGGGGCTGGTTCCTCTCTCTTTCTCCAGATCTGGAATAAGAATCCCCACTGGCACAGCTATAGAGATGAGTCCTCAGCCAGGGTTCCAAGCCAAGTCTTCCAACACTCCCTCTGTCCAACCAGTGCTTTGTGTCCCTGCCCAAGTAGCTCACACACACTTTTTGAGATCTGATTTGCGCGCGTACACACACAAACACACACACACACACACACACACACACACACACACACACACACACACACACACACACACACACTTGGGAAAGGCTGGCAGAAGTTTACAAGCTATGCCCCCTTTTGCCCAAACTATAAGGTAGTTATCACTGCCACTAGAACCACTTGACAGCTACTTTAAGGCCCTTAACAAAGGATGTCCAATTGTACTGTGTAATATTAATACTAATATTAATTAACTAGTTTGACTAAGAGCAGGGCTATTAGGAGTGGTCAACACAGTGTCACTAAATAAATATGCAAATACTCTCAAAATTTAAATATCTCTACAAAAATCAGCCACAATGAAAGGCTTAAATATATTTAATAATAACTAATAAAAGAACAAGACATTACTAAATATCTATTCTCAATGACATCAGAGCTCAAAATTACAGGAAATATTTAAAATAACACTGAAGGACAGACTTAGACAAATAAAGAAAAAACAATATTTAAACTAAGATTCAGTATATTCCTGACAGAATCTAAGAGAGTTATACTATTCCCTAATAACTTAATTGGGCAAGGCAAGATGAAATACGTGAGTAGTCTCTCTAGTCAGGCCCCAAACAGAATACTCTGTCCCACTAAGAGACATTTCAAAATAATATCTAAAATATTACTTCTGGTATAGCTTGCAGAATGACAGCACTTCTGGTCCTCTGACTTCTAGTTCCCATGCAACCCCCCATTGCTGGAAGCTGGCAAGATTTAACACCTACCTGTAAAAGTACACACACAAGGGCTTTTGCTCAGATCTGCAGCAGGTGCTGGTATTGACAAAATAATTTCATACCTCCACAATTCCAGAGTAGTAATTAGTTCACCCCAAAGACAATGCAGAAAGCTGCCTAGTACAGACTTTGCATCTCTGGGTGCATTGAAACCTGTGAGATAGCATATTTATGTCCTAGCCCATGAAATGATTGAATTTCAGATATATTTTAAAGTTTGCTGGACTGAGGTTAATCTCCTGTCTTCCGGTTTCCTCTGTTAAAACATATACACTTAAACAGTTATAATAGTGCATGTACATTTCTGTTCTCCCCAGCCGGGCACACTGTTGATACATTTTAAACACAAGCACTTTACAAACACATTTTCAACACAAACATCTGTACAAATCACTTCGATATACACATGACATACAATTCTAATACATTTGTAACACAAGCATCTTGTATAAATCAGTTTTATAGTCACAAATGACATATAATTATTTACATAATTCCAGCTAGCTGTGCTGGCAGTACCTTCCATTGTCACACTGTGGACCACCTCTACTGCATGGGTGGTGTCTTCCATTTTGGTTCCCTCCTCTGCCCCAGGGGAAACTGCCTCCATGTGTGTCCTGCAAAGGCCCTTAGGATTTTCTGAACCACATCTTTCCACTGCTCCTCTGGTTCCCAGAAAAAGATTTCTGGGGAGTGGAAAAATGTATACCTACAGCAGAAAGGGTCTAACCATCCTTCTCACAGCTGGCTAAGGTCTCTTTTACTTTGGGAGCAAACAAAGATGAGTCATCAAAGGGTGCATTGACGAATAAAGACTTAAATAGTTCCGCAAAGTCACACAGGTGCATCCAGGCATGTCTCCTAATGGCTACACCTGAACCCACTGCTCTGTATGTCCCCTCGGCAGTATGCAAAATGAGCCTCATGGACGAATTATACACAGACTCCAGGGTGGCTAGCTGGTAGGCAACTTCCTCTTAGAGCCCCTCAGCAACAGCTCCTGCCAGAGTATCTGACAACTCCTTGATCAGATCCCTTTGAATTCTTGTGAAATATGTCAGAAATTCAAAGACCTTAGGGCGAAGGTCAATGAAGCATAAACCTGCTTCCCAAATCTATCTATAGCCCGAGACTCCCTGTTTTATGTTTCTCCAAATCTTTTGGGTTTCTAATACCATGATGGGAATGGACCCCATTCCTAAGTCAAAGTACGATTAAAGTTCATGAAATTAGTATTGTTTCACTCTTTGATGTCAGCCAAAAGTGCTCCTTGCAGTACTGGCAATGTGCCCAGTAATGACTCCTTCTGCAAGTCATACAGAGTTACATGTATTGGTAGCATATCTAAATTTGATTGTAGACTCTTTTTTTATAAGACCCATTGCTCCTACAACTACTGGAACTATCTGGGTATCTTTTTTCCACATTGCTCTTGTTTCTGCTTGTAAATCTTGATATTTTATGACTTTGTGTCTCTCTCTCTATACAGGAAACTGTAGTCATTGAGTGTGGTGATTTCAATGATCAATGCTACTTTTGTCTTCTTTTCTTGGACCACTATATCTGGTTTTCTAGCAACTACCTTTTGACCTGTTGGGAATGGATGATCCCATGTGATATAAACTTCATCATGTTCTATGATGCTTTGTGGCTCATGTTTCCAGTGTTTTTAGCCACTTCAGTACCATAATATTTACACAATCCCCAGTGCAACAGTCTTGACACATTATTATGCCTTTCAGTATACAGTCTTATTACCATTAGTATGTCGCAACCAGCAATAAGGTGTGCAACTGTCTCCAATTCTGTTTTACAAAACCTACATTTGTCTGTTTCTCCCACATGTTCAATGGACTTTGTAAACCAGCACATACGTAACCCACTATCCTGTGCTACCAATATTAACCTATCATCTCTTGGTTTGAATTAACCTCTCCTTAATCATTCCTGCATTCGTTCCTGATCAACGTGAAGTTTTTCCAGATGTTTTGTATACTTGCAACTATATTTATGCATTTTCTACATTTCTCGTCTTCTCATCTTGTCCTTTACCTTATATTCTTTCTCTTGTTTTTTGGAACATTCAGTTACTACCTGGTTTTTATCCACTTGTGGTTTGATTTTCATTCCTGCTTGATGACGATATGCTTCTGTTAGCCTAAGTAGGGAAGTCATCTTAGATTTATTCTCCTCATGTTTCAAAACTTTCACTACATTTGGGCCTTGTGAGGTCAGCAGATATGTGTGGAGTCCCAAGTTTGCAAATCTGTACATGTAATCAATTTCAAGGAGGCTCATCCCTCCTTCGGAACGGGGAATATATAATCTTGGTATGCAATGATTTTTATAAATCATTTGGTGAGCATGAAGCATCCTTCTTGTTTTCCTATCTAATCTATCCAACACGTTTTGGGGCCAGTCAATCACTCCAAAACTGTAAGTTAGGACAGGAACAGCAAACTGGTTTATAGCTTGGATTTTGTTCCTAGATGTCAACGCTGTTTTCAGGATTAATTTAAGTCCTCTAAAGTACTCCTTACTAAAATTGTTTCACATTTGTTCATGTTTTATTGTTGATCCTTCATCAATTCCTAAATATTTATACACTCCCTCTTGCTCAACTTCTTTTATATCATATTCTTGTCCCAAACTGATGTTTTCTTGGTGCTGCAGGTTTCCTGCTTTAAAGGTTGCTTTTGCAGATTTATCAAGACCAAATGACATTCTTATATCATCTGAAAAAGTTTTGACAACTTGCAGTTGTACTTTCAGTTCCTCATCTGATGAGTTTTACAGTTTCAAATCATTAACAAAGAGAAAATGAGAAGTCTTTACACTTTGTTGTTTTCTAGGAGCAAAATTATAGCCATGGCCTAAGCTAAGTAAACAGCTTAATGGGTTAAGGACAAGGCAGAATAGCAGTGGTGACAGAGAGTCACCATGGAATATCCTCCTTTGAATTTTTATCCCTGGAATAATAATTTGTCCTTTATTATGGCTTAATTGCAAAGTGGTCTGCCACTGTTTCATGGACACTAATGTAGCTGATCAGTGTAGGATGTATCTTATACATTCTTAAGCACTCTTTTATCATGAATGTGGGGTACTATCAAAGGCTTTTTTGTAGTCAATCCATGCCATACTTAAATTCTTGCCCTTTTTACAGTTCTTCACTATGACTTTATTTAACAACAAATGATCCTTTGTTCCATATGACTTTCTTTTATTGCCCTTTTGTTCTATTGCCATAATTGAATTTTCTTCTAAATGACTACAGACTCTGTCGGCATCACTTCCAGTGTAGTGTTTATACGTCATCAGAAGGCAAGTTATTGGTCTATAATTTTTAGGGTAGCTTGCAGGGTCACTCTTAAGTAGGAACACTGTTTTTCCTGCTGTTAGCCAGGTTGGTGTCTGTTCAGGGTGCGCATATAAATATTTCTTACTCGTGGCTAAATCTTCATGCAAAGATGTTAATACTTTTAACCAGAAGTTAGGTACTGCATCTGGGCGTGGGGTTTTCCAATTTGAGGCTTTTATTAACTTTATTTCAATCTCTCTGGCTGTTACTTCATCCCATTTCATATCCACCCCCGCTGGGTAGATGGAGAGATGAACTCTCCTCAATGAGTTCCTTTTTAGTGATGGACATAACAACCATGTTATCCACTGTTAAACCTTTGGGCCACAACTGCTTATCTTTAGGGGCAGATAAAATCTTGTTCAATCTCTTAGGGATGGGTTCAGTTGTGTCTGGAGCCATCTACACCCACTGCGAAATCAAATGGATGAATTTCTCAGTGGGAGGAGTTACCCAAGAGGTAGCTGGGTGAGTACTGAAAGCCTGCAATTAAATTGATTCCTCCAAAGAAGGGTTTTGGGACTTCCAGTCACCCCTTTGTTTTAAAATTTCGAGGATGTCTCCGAAGGCGACATCTTCAGGTGGTGACCTTGGGGACTCTTCCCCCTCATCAAAATGAGTATCTTCAGTGACAGATTCCTGAGGGGAATTTAAGTGCTTCCTCTTGCACTTCTTTTGCTGAGGGACCGCCTTAGTGGGATAATACAGAGATGTATCAGAAGATGACAGAACTTGTGTCTGAGAAACCCAAGACTTTGGCGCTCACTGCCCCAGACAGGTTAAATAACAGAGCCAGAGGGGGTATCTATTCTGAGGAGGAAGGTGCTGACTGAGTCACTCTAAGAGACAAGGCCCTCTCCGTAGCCTCGAAGGCTGATCCCTCCAAAGATGGAAGGGAGCCCTGAACTGAGATAGACTGTCTCGGCTCCAAGGTCACTCCCAGCTCAGAAGAAACCACCCCCGAGACAGAAGCTGGGGCGAAACTGATTCAAGCCAAAGCTTCGATGAGCAGGGATGGCTCTGAAAAAATTGGAATTGACTCCTGCCCCCCGGAACTGACAGGGCAGCTACGGCTCTGGGGGGGTCCCCTGTTTCGAAATCACTGAAGAGCACAGGGGGAATTACTGGTTCCAAAGGAAAAGAAATCTCAGGAGTAGGTACAGTCAGCTCCAGAAGATGCAAAACAGCAAACTCTGAAGCCTCAGAGGAGATCAGAGGAGGAGACGTTAACAGGGTGAAAGAAGGCTTGGTTCCTGGACCCGGCATGGAGCTGAGGGGGGTCCTGTAAGTCTTTTTTCCCACAAAATCTTATTCACGAGTCTCTCCACACTGAGCTCTGAAAGACTTTTGGTGGAATGGATCGATGAGACATGGAGGGAGATTTCGGTCTCTGGAGAAAAACTTCTGGAAGCTCACCCACAAAGGGGTTGATAGATGGGGAGTAAACAGTCTTAGGTAAAAACTCCTTTGGTTCAGTTTCTAATGACTGCACTGATATAGTCGGTGCCGTCAAATTATTTAAAATGTCTGCACCAGAGCCTTTAATGTCAAAGGCACCGAGATAGTGGTAGGTGCTGAGGAAATTGCCATAGGCAAGGGCTTACAGCCAGAGACCTCCAGTTCTGAAGATCCTTTTGATTTCAGTTTCTTGGGTTTTGGTGCCGATACAGAAGTCGGAACTGACAAGCTCCTATTTTTAGCCTTCTCCAAGGAAGATGAGGACGAAGGGGAAGATATAGCTGTCTTACTCTTGTCTGCTGCAGATATGGCCTCACCAAAGGCAGAAGGGATCAAACCCTTCAAGATTTATTACGCCTCTCATCAAGGGCTCTGTGACTGAACCCGTGACAAATACTGCAGTCCTCCTGCAAACGCACAGGACCCAAGCAATAAACAATAAAGCAAGTACAAATCTGAAGAGGGAATCTTCTGGCATTTTTTAAAGCCAGATAGGACCTTAGCTTTCTTAGTCATCAGAAAAATATGGGTTGGAAGGCAGACACTCGTACTTACAATCACACATGGAGGGGGAAGCAGAAAACTATGGAGGATAGACAAAGATTTTTTTTTTTGAGAGGAAAGGAAAGAAAAACTATCAACAATGATAGTTCAAGAAGTACACCAAGGTGTATGGAGAGAGGCTATCAACAACAATAGAAAGAGATGCACTCACATGTAAGAGAGAAAATGGTAACTAAAGGGTAGAGGAACAACACAGAGAAAAAAACTGAGAAAAGTCAAAGAAATAAGACAATATTACTTAAGCACAAAAGGAAATGCAAGCTCTAACAAAAATGCCTTCTGTTCAAAAAAATGGCAAATGAGATCTGGGGTAATTGGGAAAGAGGGATTGTGAGTAAAGACAAAGCTCAAGAGTTCTTGGCTGGCACATGCTGTAGTAACACACATACCTGCATCTTAGTGTATGCCTTATACAGTACATACAGACACATACACACATGCATGCATACACATGGGTGTAAACATACATACAGAGAACTATGCTGTTAATCAACCTATGTGTCATCTAAACAGAATATCAGCTCTTATGTTTAGTTAACTTCCCATTTTCCGGAAGATTTACAGTGTAATTATCAAGATCAAATAACGGTGGAGGTAACAGTTTCACCATTTTCCCTATGAGAAGCACCCCTGGAGTTGGTGTACACAGAGATGTGGTGGTGGTGGGGGGGGGGGGGAGCTTGTCCAAATTATTTAGGAGATAATTCACATTTAGGAATGTGATTTTTTTTTAAGGGTAAAGAAAGGTTCATCAATGTGTTTTTCATCAGAATGAGTGCTGACAAAATACCTATTGATGTACAGCCATACCTCCCAACTGGGTTGGAGGTCAATATTTTTAGACTAATATTCAGGAATATGTGTTCAATTTTGACACCTTACAAAGCCCTTCCCCAGCAAATGTACACCTGTACTACAAACCAAACCAAACAGAAGACAGCAAAACAATGGGAAACAAAATTAAAGCCTTTACCCAGTAAAGCAATATCCAAACCACCAAATTATAGAAAGCATTTTTGCAGATGGGCTTGCCTTTTGGGTGAAAACCTGGGTCTGTTGTGAGGCATGAGTTGGTGCTTCATTAAAGAATAAAATGATATTCCTTGCAGATTGAGTGTTGGATCTTTGGTGTGTACTTTTTTGTATCTCATCTGTGCACAATGTTTACTCTTGTCCATGCACTTGATTGGTGTTTACATACACGTAAACACACACACACACACACACACACACACACACACACACACACACATATATGTGTACATATTCACACACACACACACACACACACACACACACACACACACACACACACACACACACATATATGTGTACATATTCACACACACACACACACACACACACACACACAAAATTAAACATAAATTCTCAATATAATAAAATTACAGCATAAGGCATGTTGGTGGCACACTGTTAACTATACACAAAGTTCATCAGATCTAAAACATGTGCAAGACCAGAGGTAATGAGACAGGAGTGAGCATGTCCTGTAGCAATGATTATATTATTCAAACCCAAGGGTGGATTTGGTGTAATGGTTAAGGTCTTAGTCTCATAAAGACAAGGCTCAGGATTTGATTCTGACCTCAGGATATTGGATAGGCTTAAAATGGCCTTTCAAGGCAGTTAACCTAGTATTCACCTGTGAACCAAACATCCACTGTTATGATGTGCATACTTACACCGCTGTTCATTCATAGTTTGTGGCATCCAACTTTCAGGCCTGTTAGGGGTCAAAACAGAACACATATTCCTGAATATTAGTCTGAAAATATTTACCTCGAATCCATTTCCCAGAGAATCAAATTGTTTTAAAAATCCTGAAGTCTATTCCACAATATATTAATACAGATTGTTTTGAATTTCTTTTTCCTTGAGAGTTTACATTTAGGAATAATGAAGTTCAAATGTCTTGGTCAGAACCATATCTAGGTTATATGGCATCCTATGCAACCCCCAACTCTAAGCTGAAGTCCAAAAAAAAAAAAAAAAGTAGCAAACTGCTTGTCACAATATTCTACAGTAACCACACACTAAGTGCTTCTTCACTTCAGTAACACCTT
Organism: Protopterus annectens; assembly: GCF_019279795.1. NCBI lineage: Eukaryota > Metazoa > Chordata > Ceratodontiformes > Protopteridae > Protopterus > Protopterus annectens. The sequence goes on from NC_056747.1 coordinate 202,133,271, forward strand.
TCATTTCTAAATGCCAATACCGCACTACCTGCCTACCAATATCTGCTGATGGCGCTCCCTTAATATCTTTGCCCAGTCCTAGCTATGCCTCTAATGTATGTATTGATTCTGGAATTTAGGTTTAATTCAAGACCAGAAGTACCATTAGCATTTCATTGTTTAAAGTTTTACAGACCAAGAATTTTGATGCCACATTATGCTGTACAAGTTACGGCACGTCAATTTCACCAAATTTTGTAATAAATTTGGTGAATCTTGTCTGTGCCTATTCTATTAATTGAATATAGTTTTGGAGTACCACAAAAATGAGAGCTGTGCTCTACTACAGTACTGATAAGGCTAATAAATAAGCTGGTAAGGATATAAGGCTTCCTGGATGAAAGCGACCTCATTAGAAGTCTATATATTTAAGCCATCTACCCCTGACTTATCACATTTCCTGTGAACTGCAACTTATTAATCCGGACACCAGAGTCTTTAGTTACTTCCAGTTCTTCCACGAAAATGATGTTCAGAAGAACTTCTGAGTAAATTGCCAGATTGTCTAATCTTATCTTATCATTTGCTACAGGAGTCTATTCCTGGGGTGAGGAAGACACTGCATAATGAACCATGTTTTATTTATCTGCTGATGAAAATTTAGATCCCTGGTTTTAATATTTTTGGGCATATTTGATTTGTGGAGATACAAGACATCCAGGATGACTGGGTCCTTAATGGCATGGAAGGCAAAGCACAGATCTGCCCTCAGAAATCTATGAGAGCATGTGCCAATTCGTATGCAAATTTGGTCTTAGCTCAATGGGATTATGAATTTATTTATTTGAACAATCCATTTGTGGACAACATCAGCTACTATAGAAATTTTGTGGATGACATCTTTTTGGTATTGAAAGGTACATCTGATATTCTTTCAGCTTTTGTTGATTATTTACATACTACAACTACCTTTCTAAGATTTACTCATCACTTCTTGAGTGAATCAATTGACTTTTAATCTTGTCAAGTATGCAAACATATTTTGACTACTCTTTGTGCTATCAAATCCAGTTTGACTTTTATGCTGACTGCAGGAGTTTGAATCTGATTTATTTTGCAAAATGTCAGGCATGCAGCAGTTTTTATGTAGGAAAAACAAACTGGATGCCGAAAGACAGAATATTTGAACAAGTTTGGGACATTTGCAACAAAAAACTTACAAATGCTTTAGCTAAACATGTATCTGATTCTGACTCTGCTCACTGTTTTAAATTTACTGTTTTAGAGTGCACTGAACGTACCATTAGAGGAGGGGATATCAGAAACATCACTGAATGTGCTAAACTTTTATTAAAAGCAGATTTTTCCCCCTGGTTTGAATAATAATGTTTCTAGCAAACCAGTTTTACAAGCATGTGGCTTAAGGCATTGATTTTATAACATTTTAGAATAGTCTTAAGAATGGTTTTGCCCTACCACTTCTTGAGTAGCCACGTGACCTGATTGTTTTTTTCTGACTGGCTAACGGTGCTACAGTTTGTATGGAGTGTTATGGTCTGAAGAAGCGGCCTCCAGCCGTGAAAGCTCTTACCTTTTACTTTTTTTTATTAAAGTTTTATACGTGTTAGCAGTGGTGGTCGAGCTTATTCTTACCTGTTGGATTGTATTTTGTGCTAACTTGACCTTCATTCATCTGGTATTCTTCTGTTTGTTGTTCATATTTTACACCATATCAAAAGCTGCACAAACGGGATCACAGAAATAAGTTAAATTGGTTCAGGAAGACTGAACTTCTAAAATCCATGCTGATTTAGGTCTAAAAGAGGTGAATACCAATTATGGGACTTTAAGATAAGAAGAAGCTTTCAAAATGTTTACCAATTACTGATATTAACCTAATCGGTCTGTAACTACCCAACAAGTCTGCTCTACCTCCTCTGTGAACTGGGACATGTGAAACAACTGCCACTCTTCTGGGACAGTGCATTTTGATAAGAGAATTAAATAAAGCTACAACAGGTTTTTACTAGATCACCTTAATCATGCAAATACACCATCCGGGCAAATCATTGAGCTTCATACTAGATGTGCATTTCACTTTTGCTAAAGAATATTTCATCACATCAGTAGCAATAACTGGGCAAGTTATATCTGTCATATTTTATATGTACTGATTTTAAGTTTCACCAGAGACATGACCAGCAGCAAAATAAATGTTGATGCTAACCACCCGGTAGTGTGAACCTTGGCTTTAGATGATTGTCATTGTTGAAATGACACCTCAACCCCATGTGAAAAAAATGGGAAAAGGGGTTGTGCATGGATGGGCAGATATAGTGACAATAACTGGTAAATTAGAAATCACATTGTTGTTACACAGTAAAGGGCCCACATTTATTACTGCAGTTGGCTGTGAGCTCACATATCTAAAGCGAGACTTCTCATTGTCCTTGACTTTAGAGTGAAAATCTTCAGATTATTAGTTTTGCTTCGACTATAAACTTATTGAGCCATGTAGAAGCCTCATCTATCCTATTATACAGAAAACATGATGCTAATAAAAATAAAATGTTATACACGTTTTCCTTATAATTTTAACAATCTATTTTCTCACACAGCCATTGTAATTTGTGCATCCATGCTTGCCAATCTCTTTAGCAGTCAATGCGCCTTTTAAACACTGGGTACAAATGTCATACAATAGTTGTCAAGCCAAATTGCTCCTTATGGTGCTCAAATTAATCCAATCTCTGACAGCTATTTACTGTTTCACCTTCTCTTTATTAGGGACTTTTAAAATGTACTTGAACTAGGAAGGAGCTGGTTTCATTGAGAATCTAACACTAGATTCTAAACCAATTTAATCTGAATTGCCAAGTGGCTCTTTTCCTGATAAGTGTTATGTCCATCAAGTGAATCAATGAGACAAAAATTCAGTATACGAATGTGAGTGTACCATTAAATATTGTATTTTCAGGATCCACAGCATGCACTGCAAAACCACTAAAGCAAACACTACTCTACTTCTAGACTGGGCATCAATTTTGTAATGTTTGGAGAACAGGTGAATGATTGTCTAATAGCAAAAAATATTTGGCTAGTTGCATGTTTAAAGAGGCTGCAAGTGGCAGCTCCTGACTTGGTAAACCAAACTTTTAATCTCACCAGTCAGAATTTTCCCAAAATAAGTGATAATGTAGTTAGCTTATCACTTGGACAGGGTCTATTTTACAGTTAAACTGCTTAACTGATAAAACTGTCTCTTAAGGGCACAAATGAGGGATCTGTTCTGAAAAATCACTCCTATCTTTATAAAAAAAAAAACAGAATTATTTAAATGTTAAGCTCTACAACTGAGAAATCCTTCCAGTTGAGGTGATTGCTACCAACTAAAGTGTTTTCCTAGAGAAGTGCAGGTCTCATGAAAAAATAGACTTGACGGGAGGTAGAGTTACACTCTAATCAACAAAGTTCAAGTTCCAAGTGCAGTCTAAAGATATCTTAGAAGCCTCTGATGAGCTTCTTCAAGAACTGTTTTACCACAGTAAAAAGGAGTTTTTGCAAACAATCAAAGATATATGGAAGACTAATGTACTTATGAGTAGGCCAAACAGGCATTATAAAAGGTAAGGAGAGTGTAAAATGTGAAACACTGAGCAACACACTGGATAGAATCTTTTACTTTTATACAAATTAAAAAAAAACCTGTTTCAATCAGACAAATGCAGTTTTCTGTTGTCATATATTAAGAAGCTCTAAGGCCTAACACCAGTGAAGAAAAGCAAAAACAAGTATTAGGTATCAACCTGAAATCCTCCAAGCTGTTAGGATGAAAAACTTGAGGTCTGAGTGGAAATATCTACCTTCCTGCTGGGTTAAGAACCTTCTGTGAAGAGTTAGGTATATTTGTTAAGCCAATGTAATCTGTGTTAGAAGGGTGACTGATGGAGAGCTGTGACATGACGATCTGTTATTTCTATTTTTAGCTTTAAAATCAAACGGGTTTAAGGAAAAGCATCCAGTACATCCAGACTCCAATTCAGAAAAAAAGCACTGGCCACTGACACCAAAATGTGAGGAGCCTTAATCAATATAGGGGAAATAGGAAGGTTCTTCTTTTTTGTCTTCTTTTGGCCCAGTTTCCACATAAGGGAAAAATGAACAATTCACTGCTTAGATTGTCTGTTAGTGGGTTTTGCTGACTTGGAATACAAGTGACAGGTTTATATGAAATGTTCACTCCCAAATTTGTATGGTTAGCTTACAAAGTTGGACAAAAATGGTTAACTCCCTACTTTTTAATCTACTGTAATGGTAGGCTGAGTCCTGAGATAACAGCAATATTCCTAGTCTCAAGTCTGATGTGACAGTTGTGAGGACCAGCTGAGAGCAACCAGTTTTTTCAGTTTGTAAAGCTTCCCTCTGAAAAGGAGACCATAAATCTTGTACTTTGAGGTCCAGAAATAGGATCCTCAAGCATACGTTAAAGAGTCAGTCATGTGCTTCTAGCCTTGAGTCTACCGAATAAAAGGTAGCCCTTGATCTATGACAATGTGTCTACGCCACTATCAAAAATGCCTTCAAAGGTTTATGCTTTAAAAAACAGACATGCTGCAAAGGCTGTGGCATCTGACAGCAAGGAGAGTGGAAGCACCAATATAACTTCCACTTGTATAGTCTGGGGTTGGGGGCCATAAATATAGAACATGACATGTAGCACACAGCCTTGAAAAATATCTTGACATTTTCTGACTGGACACAAAGTCCATTGGTTGCAATCTGTCTTGAGGGAAGGTTTAATCAAGGAAGATTTGGTACTCATGACTACCCATGGAAATGTCTTGGTTTAGAAAATAGTCACATTTGAGTTTAGAAGATTTAGATTCCTAAATCTCCAATAAAAGTGTTTTCTTCTCAATGACAGAGTGCCAAAACAATGAAGGGGGTTACCCTAAAATCAAGAAATCATCCAGTTAAGGACAGATGTAAATACCTATTATGCTTCAGGTGGCTAAATACACCCTGGATAAAACAGAAAGGCCAAACTGCAAGTAGGTAAATTGGTAATGGGGGTTACAAGCAAAGAATATGAGAAATACCCTAAAAGCTTTCTGAAAGACAATAAACATAACTAACCCTGCATAGCTATGATCACTGTAAAGGGATACTGCATCAAGGCAGCACACAATATTAACATCTTGACCATCTTCATATTCATGAACCTGTTCAAGTTTATGAAATTTAAATAAGTTTCAACTAACCTATCTTCTTTGGTGCCAAGAACAATCTTGAATAGAATCCCTATCCTTTATCAAGTGTATATTTTTCTGTAATATTTTGTTTTAAGGGAAATATAACTGGCACTCCTAAATTACAACTGTGTATTTTAAATGAACTGCAAGGCAATTAAAACAAGTGGTTTGTGTTTTAATATAGAGTATCCATGACTCTGACCAGAATTCATAGTTGCCTGAGAAGTTACCTTTCTGAATTCAGAGGCAGCCCAACTACATTGCTTGTGCACAAAGTGGTACAGCATCACTGTGGGCTGCTTCTGTGGCCATGCTAGGTGCTCATGAGGCATTCAGGGGCAGAGGCATATGCTATGTAGCCATGCCCTTTTCCCTAAACTACCTACAGTATGGCATTTATGCACTGGAGTGAATCACAGAATCACTTGGCAGCATAAATTAGCAGAGTCACTTCTGGTTGTTTGTGGTTATAAGCTAAGTGTTCATTCATAGTGGTAGTGGCAGTGGTAAGTGCTGAAGAGTGGAGTGGTCTGTTAAAGTTAAGGGATTTGTAAGTGGCTGCATGTGTGAAAGCATGCATGTGTGTGTGTGTGTGTGTGTGTGTGTGTGTCTGCCAAGGATGTCAAAGTACGGGATTAGTGAGTAGTAGGTAGTTTGTGTGTTGCGGGGGGTTGGGGTGGCTGTCATACTTCAACACACCTCTAGATTAACAAGCAAAGCCTGCAACATTGGGTTGAGGGACCTCTAGCTATCAGGGATAATTCTGCAGACATGGGTTGGGGGACCACCAAGGATAATACTGAAGAAGTGAGTCAGGGGGAATACTAGCCATCAGAGATAACAGCATATCACTGTGCCTTAACAGCACTTCCACATAAAATTTGCCAGGGGGAGCACTAGATGCCAGTTAGAACTTTTAATGTTTCATGCTTTAGTAGCACTTAAACATAATGAAAATCTGTCAGAGGGAAACACTAGACACCAGGAAAAACTCTTACACATTTTGTCCCTTAACAGCACTTAAACTTAACAGGGATAGGGGAGAAATACTAAACAACAAGGATAGTATAAACAGTGTGTCTTAAAGGCACTAAAACAGATTCCAGCCTTGCACCCACTCACCTCTAACAGAGGATATTGTTTCTCTTAGACACCGCTAGATACCAGGGAGATTAATGTGACTAATGTAAAAGTTTAAAAGAAAAGAAAACTACAAAAGAGGGGGAAAAGCCTTTGAACCCTTCATCCGCCACAGGAAACATCAGCATTAGTCTGCTATGTTAACTAATCAGTTAGTGCAGCAATAGTTTGTTTAAATGTTTCATAAGGCATTCTTCAATGCCTGCAACAGTTCACGAGCTAAAAAGGAGAAGGAAAGGGCACATATAACCATACCTCACAACCTCACAGTAGATATAGACAAAGCTAAAACTAATGATGAGACAAAGACACACATTCAGGAACTGATTTGTATTTATTCCTCTTATACACATGGAAAGTCACTAAAATAACAGTTTTATACAAACACTTATTTACTGAAGGATATTAAGTGTGTAACTAATGTCTGGCACTAATGACTGACTGTAATCATTTGTGATTTAAAAAGGCAAAAAAAGGAGACATCAAGGGTTTTCTGATAACACAGGGACAGATGGTGTGTGTGTGTGTGTGTGTGTGTGTGTGTGTGTGTGTGTGTGTGTGTGTGTGTGTGTGTGTGTGTGTGTGTGTGTGTGTGTGTGTGTGTGTGTGTGTGTGTGTGTGTGTGTGTGTGTGTATTACCGTGCGTATTTGTGGGGGAGTTCCCCATTAACATAATGTGTCTGCAGCTATTGTCAAGTATTCCAGAAAAGTACTGATTAGCACTCAAAGTAGTTATCTATGATTCAGAGACATGCAAATTAGCCAGGAATGAAGTATTTCCTAATTGTGGCCAACACTTCTCTTTAATATGAAAATACTGCATCATTTAAATAGGGCCTTTTTACTGCAACCCTTAATGCAAGTGCTGGGGTTCTTTCTGAATCCCTATGCAGTAATTTGACTAGTACCTTTTTGAATATCAGGGCAACAATTCCACAATAGCAAAAGTTCTTGCAAACAAGCGAGAAGTACAACCACATAAGCTGAATCTGCATACCAAAGTGCACTGAGCTGGAACTATCAAAACAATATTTACATCATACCAAAAACAAAAAAAGCAGTTTTTGTATGGGAGAATCTTTCCTTTTGCATACTAACCCCAAGGTCTACAAATGCACAAAATCCTTTACTTCCATGAACTGTGCTAGTATACTATTTACAGAAAACATAATTATCTTCAACAATCAGTGCCATCTGGCAGTTAAATCCAATTGCAAAGCATATTGTCACTTTAGGATCTGAGATCAATAGGCAATATTACAACTGCATATCAACATGCTTGTGAGTTATAATACTCACTGAAGAAAGATTATTTTCCATAGTACATAAACACTTGGCTTGCATTCCATTTACAGTTCCTCACTACAATGAAATCCCTGATTTACTTTCTTATGACATTCCTTACAATGTGGTTCCTACAAGGTTTGGCAAAAAGCACAGGAAATTCAACGACAAGTTTTCTTTTACACTAAAGCTCACTGACTTGATTTTTTCTCTTGTAGGATAACAACATTGGTTATTTGTTGTATTGCATCCAGTGGTATGTCAATATTACATGTCATTTTCCTTCTCAGTGTTTGAGTACAGGCTAACCAGTATCTATATAGTGCAAATTAGAATATATATATTTTTTTTGGTTACTGCTATACAAGGTAAGTGAAATTTTGTGTTCTTTTTGACTTTACTGTTGTTCTGTCGGGAAAAATACACAGAAGAGTAGGACAGGAGAACAGTAAACACAATAAAATGGCTAAATCAATTAGCATGTTAGGTTTACTGCAATCCATTAGCACAACCTTTGATGGTCTCTCTTAACTGTGTCAGTGAGTAGCAGTAAACTTGTCATAGTGATTAATGTGGGGCTGATTCAGCCGGCTACTTGAAAATGACCACTGCCATTCTTTTGTATGTAGCACATTATACAGATCTTTTATGAATGACAACTTTTGATGCTGCTTCTGCACACATGCAGGCCAGATATTGAGCGATCAGTGCTCGTCTGTAAACACGTAGCTTTGCTTATTTACAAATGTACCTTCTCATATTATTGTGGCAACTTTTTCCAAGCTCTTTTTACATTAGTAGAAAAAACAATTATAACAAAACATTCACAAATGTATCATCAATAAATATAATACCAAAGAACTATATAGAAGGAAATTTTAGAAAAGCCTAAGACCAAAGAAGAAATCGTATGACAGAAAATTAAGATTTAAAAATAAAAATATTTTGGCAAGAATAAGTCATCCGGTGATGTGAACATCGGCTCTAGATGATTGTCACTGTTGAAGAGACACCCGAACTCCATATGCAAAAACTGTGATAAAGGGGTTGTTCATAGATTCATGTGTGCATACTAAAACAATGACCACCACATCCTTTATAAGCCTAACTGTGCAATACAACTCAGTTGTGTCCCTATGTATCATGGGCATTTATTAAGAAAGGGTATGTTAGGCATGAAGTTTCTAAAGGTTATGTGGTGGGGTGTATGTTAGACAGAAGCAGACAGTAATGCCTAAACTATCAGAAACATGGGGGCCAGACCAGGGGTGAATTTCTGATATTCCATCCATTGATCAAGGTTATGTTTAAATGGGGTTAGGGATGGACTATGTTTCACATATGTTAAAAGCAAAATTTAAATCTTTGAATCTAATTGTTTTGATGCTGTTAATTTTGCGAATGTGCAAAATGTCCATCAGAGCTTGATCCGTGGATGCCTTGTATGCCAGGCATAGATCACCTCTCAGTAAACTGTAAGAAACAGAATATACAGAGAGACAGAGAGAGTGAGAGAGAGAGATTTAAGATGATCCATACAGGACAATGTGTTTATTCGCTAGATTTTCCTGGGAAGGAACCTTTGTGGGTGTTCCAACTGTTGCTTATCTCTGATCAGATACATGCCAAATGGGGCATTATACTGAATGATTGGTCTGATAAGGGCCGAATAAAGTGGCACTATGACTTCCTTGGACATGGATGCCATACCATTACTTATAAGTTGGGCAAACCCAGTCAGAGCACAAAATCCTAATCACTAGACCACCAGGGAGCCCCCACATTGTGGATGGATGGATTCATTATACAACTGTATGCATGTGAAGTCTTAGTTTAAAGACAATACATTTCAATTACAACTTCCTGTTTCTAATTAAATGCTAAAAAAAATCTACATAATATTCTCAATCATCCAGTGAAAAAAACATTTTCTAGCGATAGCTGTCAAGTAGGCTTACTTACAGCTCTTCTTTTCCATACTTTTACAACAACCTAATAATTATGCTAGGGAACATGATGTCTGAATATTACAACACAGTTTAATTAACTCCACTGTTCACTTCCACTCATCTTTAAATTAAGAACAAGCCCACCAACAATGAAATGTATTAGACTGTGGTGTTGTACTATGCTAACAATCATCAACTGTAATTCTATACTCCACATCATATATACAGACTGTATTGCTAACACATTTTAATCTGGAAGATGCATCATTTAGTAACATATGGTTTACATACATATTCTTACATAAGATCTGTGACACCCATGCACTGGCCCAGCAATCAAGGAGCCTCAATCCTCACCACTAACACCAGTGAGGGGCGTCCACATAGGGGAGGATAACAAATACACACACACAGTAAAGTACAATATCCCTTAAGAGCACACAGAGATCACAGTCAGTATGGAGCAGGTTTCTCCCTTTCTCTCCAGATCCCCAATAAGACTCCCCACTGGCACAGCTATAGGGTCCAGATCTCAGCCTAGTGGACAAGCTAAAATCTCCAGCACCCCCTCTATCCAACCAGTGCTTCGTGTCCCTGCCCAAGTAGCTGATACACACACACTTTGAGATAAGAGTTATATACAACCACACAGACACTCCTGGGGAAGGCTGGCACAGGTTCTCCAGCTGTGCCCCTTTTACCCAGACTATACGGTACAAATCACTGCCATCACCCACTAATATTTATCAGCTACCAAAAAGGCCCTTATCAAAGGGTGTCTAATTCTACTGTGCAATATTATTATCCAAATGGTAAGTGCAACTGAACAGTCAAGGCTTATTTGGAGTGGCTTTGTACAGTATCACCATATACATGCAATGTACTTTAGAGCTTAAATTATCTCTACACAAAACAGCCACAGTTGAAAGGTTTAAAAATATTTAATAATAAATAATAAAAACACAAGACAATACTTCTTACTACACAGTGCTAGTCAAGAGTTCAGAGATCACAGAGAAATGCTTAAAATAATACAGTAGAATAGTTCTGACATCAACACAGAAAAACTCTTGTCTAATATTCCTATTTCCTAGCTATTTCTAAAAGAGACACTGAAGTCTAAGATCCTACTTACATATAGAACACAGGTAGATACTGGTGAGTTGGATTTTCTCAAGACAAATGCTCAAATGCCCTCATTCTTTCTGTCCTTAAATTGATAACACAGTACCACTGATTCATTTCAGATTACATAATTTTGCTCTGGTTCTCAGGCTAACAGAAACTCAGATGTTAATAGACCTTTTGATCTTGCAGCTGGTCAGGAATCCAGAGCAATAAAATAAATTATACATGTAAATTCTAGCCATTAACTCTGGCCTCAAAACAATAGGCAGAATTCCTTCATCCAGACATCTCGGCTCCGAGCCCTGAGATCAAAGACAGTCATGGAATGCTTGACTTCTCAGCTTTCTTACAGCAGAGTGCACTGTTGTTACATTGTTTTCAGTTCAACATCCAATACAGTCTTTTCACATTTAAGAGAAGAAGCCTGTGGCTTACATTAATATTTACAAATGACAGAATTATCTACAAAATTCTACCTAGCCAGGCTGGCAGCCTTCACCTATCTTCACAAGATCAACCAAACATATATGTTATTGCCACAATTATTCTTACACATTATAAACTAATCCAATGTCATAACTCTATTGTGCTCATAAAGGGACAGTAATTCTAGGTATACAGTCCTAATTTCTAAAGGAATATTCTCATTATTCTAGTCATTATACATTTATCTGATTTATTACCAAGTAACGTGGAGAAACATTTTATTAGAACACTTAGGTAGGTGCAAAATAGTCCAAGTCATATAAAAATTTTATACAATGCAATGGTTTTATGTCCTGGAACAAGTCAAAAACAGAAGTCTGCTGCAAGAGCTTGAGTCCCAAGCATGAGAAAGAACTACTGCCTTGAAGCCATGGTCTAAAGCATCTTGTAGCTCATGTAGGCTGCTGCTTGAGCTCATACTTGGATATGAGTTTGGGTAGGCATCTGCCTCACCTTACGTGAACACATTATTCAAGTTCAAGTCAGGTACATTGCAGCGGCCATGGGGAGAGAGAGTGGGCGGGAGAGAGACTTCAGGGTTAAGGAGAGAGAAGGGAGTTTTAGGGCTAGGGAGTGGGAAGGGAGTTTTAGGTTTAGGGAATGATCAGGAAATTTAGATTTGGGGGATTTAAGTTTTAGGGTTTGGGAAGAGGGATGAAACGTTAGGGTAAGGAAGAATGGAATGAGGTTGGAAACTGGGTAGACGTTTTAAAGTTAGCATTAGGATTCTGATAGGACAAACAGTTTTATAGAGCTTGGTATTGGGAAGGCTATGTAGAATTAGGAGATCAGGCTAGTGGGAGTTCGAGCACTTACTTTTTCAAGCAAGTGTATCCAAGGTTAGTAGCATGCAAACACCTGTAATAAACCCAAAATATTGTATTACTATAATGAATTTCTCCTTTACACAATTGTCACTCTAATGGGCACTGAATATATTCCTATCTTATGTCTAAGCTTAACATGATGACATTCTGGAGAATACTGGAATTTTTTATTAAAAAAAAAAAAACTTTGTTGATTCCATCACATATCACCATCTAAAACAGATGCACAATCAATAAAATAAAAAATAAAGAGAAATTAAATGTGTAATAATGGACTATATACAAGCTTTCACCCAATGTCACTGTTTCCTAAAGGCCCGTCTATTTTATAGAAAGAAAAGGCATCATCCCCCCTTTATTAAGAACAGCTTTAAGAAAGAATATTAATATTACAGACCTCAGGCTTGATGTGCCATATGTCCTCAAAAAGGTTTGTTATTCCTCTTCTGACTCCTTCCTCCCCCTCCTCAAAAAAAATTGCTTTTATACATTAAGAGATGCATATGCTTACATTTTTTACAGTCCATGTATGGCCAGACAGGACATTCCTTATGTATCTTTCTTCCTCAGTGCATTTCTTCTACAAATTCCATTTCTTCACTGTAATTTGCTTACTCTCTCCTTGGTTGCCACTTACTCTGCTCTTTCAATTTGACTCATAAAATATTTAAGTCAATTAACAAAGGTATTTTATCTCATTTTCCATTTCCTTGCTATTGTTTGTTTAGCTGTCAGAAATAACAAGGGTTTGTATCCCAACTCTATAGAAATAACTCCCCTGATGATGATGATGATGATGATGATGATGATGATTGTGACATCCTCTCTCTGGGCCAGTAATCAAGAAGCCTCAATCCTCACCACTGACACTGGAGAGGGACATTCACCTGGAACAAAGATGGATACACCCAGTATTTCTAGATGCAGTTCTCTGCATCAAGCATAATTTCCCTTAAGAGCACACAGGGAACACATTCAACCCAGGGTCTGGCTTTCCCTCTCTGTCTCTTCCCAGGTCCCCAGTAAGGCTACCCACTGGCACAGCTGTTAAGTCCTTAGCCAAGTGTCCAAGCCAAGTCCTCTCTGTGAAACCAGTGCTTTGTGTTCCTGCCCCAAGCAGCTGACACACACAGTCTTTGAGATTTGATTTACACACACACACACACACACACACACACACACACACACACACACACACACACACACACACACACACACCACACCTGGAAAGGGCTGGCACAGGTTTAGTAGCTATGCCCCCTTCTACCCAGACTATAAGGTAGTTACTGCCACGAGACACTCCCAAGAGAGCTATTCAAAGGCTCTTACAAGGGTACCCAATTATACTGAGTGAAATTAATATTAATAGAAATGATAGTTTGACCAATGCAGTAAGGCTTTCAGGAGTGGCCAAAGACTCACCAAACAGACATGAGTATTCTCAAAGTTTAAAATATTCTCTAAAGGATCTGCCACAATGAAAAGTTTAAATAAATGTAATAATAAATAATAAAACAACATGAAAATACTAAATATTTATTTACAATAAGCACCACAGTTTCAACCATAGGAAATATTAAAATAACACAGATAAACAGATTCACATAGATACAGAAAAACAATACTTAGAAAAACAATACTTAACAAATCTCACTATATTTTCCTGACTAATCTAAAGAGTTACTATTCCCTGGTCACTTACTACAGCAAGGAAGTAGGTGAGTGATCCTTCTATGTTAGGCTTCCAAAAGAGAGTGCCTTGAGACTTCAGTTCCAACTAGTATTAAAACATTATTTTTTGTCCTAGATTACAGAATGACATCAGATACAACTGGTCATCTGACTTCTGCTTTCCATGCAAACCCCCTTGGCTAGAAACTGCCAGGATTTAGCAACTATGTGTCAATATTACACACACACACACACACACACACACACACACACACACACACACCCACACCCACACATACCCACACACGCACACACACAGCCTTGCTAAGATCTGCTGCAGCTCCTGGAAGTCATAAAACCATAAAACACTTCCACTCTTCAAACAGGAGCTAATAAACCATACTTCTGAAAGACAATGCATTTCTGTCTTCATTCAAAATTTTGAAATAACATCTTTATGGCCTAGGCCCAGTATTAATTTCTTGCTATTTTTAAAGTTTAAGATTAACCTCTTCTCTTCCAGTATTCTCTGTTAAAACATATACATTTACACAGTTACAATAATGCATGTACATTTCTTTTTCTGACCGGCAGGGCATACTGTTGGTACATTTTAATGCAAGCAGCTTTACAAATACATTTTTTCAACACAAGCATCTGTACAAATCAGTTTGATATTCAAATAACATATAATTCTTCACTAAATTCCAGCTAGCTGTGCTGGCATATGTTACACATCCACTGCCCTATTTCTCCTGGCACAGCTGGCAATACCTCACATCATCACATTGATAATAATAATAATAATAATAATAATAATAATAATAATAATAATAACAATATAGATGATTATGAGTGGGCCACCAATCATAACCTGCTTATTATGTATTCAAAACATAGATGCCAAGAAATACACTTCAAGTGTGAAACTCGAGAGGTGAATTTTGGCATCCCTGCTGAGAACACACAATTTAGGGTTATGATCGAAGACCCAATGATAATTCTTTGTAGTGTATAGAGCTTTATCTGCTTCATGTTCTGTTGGTTACATTAAAAAACAAAACAAAACAAAAACACTGTTTTGCAGATTTTTCAAAGCCATAAAGCACTTAGTCACTTAATGAAATTTTCACAAAGGCAATGTAAAACACAGTCCCTTACGTTTGCACTCACCTTGCCATGCCTCTAAACTGTCAGAATTTCCACAGAATGTCCTGATTTTTGCATCATATGGTTGGTCTATTCCTTATGAAGTCCATGGGTTTCTGACAAATTACTGAGGACTGAAAACACTAAATGATATACAGTACATTTAGGTTTCAGACTTCGTATTCTACAGAAAATGCAAGCGAACACAAATCCTGTTATTTTAGTAATTTTCTAAGTTTATAACAAGAAGTCATGACATGTTATTGATGCACAGCAGGCAGAAACAAATCTATTACTCTGCCACTCTCATTTGCTGGTCAGCACTGGCAAATTTTACTGCCAAGTCCGAGACCCAACCTTAACAACTTAAGTGGGGGGGGGTTTAAAATTTAAGGTTGGGTCTTGCTCTAATCTTGCACTTAATGGATTTGTCTTTTTTCCAAATACTGGAGCGTAACCACCAAGCTCCATGCGTAATATTAATAATGATAACAACATTTCCCCAAATATTAACTAAGTTTTGCAAGTCTCCTTTCCAGTTATCTAGCTTATTACAGTCCCAAGAACTATGATCCCAAGTTCCATTCTATCCCATACTGCATCTCAAACATTTCTAGCAGCAGAGGCAAACATTTCTGCTAATCTACCTGGCACATAAAAATATGTGTGTAGACATGTCCAGGTGAAAATACAAATGTTTTGGGACTTAGTCACATACTTTGGGCCCTACATACTTCTTCCCACTGTTACAAAATCAACTCCATCCTAAGTAACTTATTCCAAGTTTATTTTACTTTCTCTGTTTCTCATTTTGTAGTTTCTTATTAACAGTTTACAAACCCCACTGATTAACTTTTTACATTACGTTGCTTCCACTTTTGATTCCACAGGTCTATTAATTTGGGCCTTTCCTTGTTTGTCCTTTGTGAGCCCCATCCTCTTTCCCAGTCTTTTCTTAAGCTCACATATAAATACCCTTCCCATCTTCCCAAGTTGAAAATGAATTAAATGTAGAAAGTTTAAAACTAGTTAAACTATCTCCTACCTCAAGTCCTTCACCCTGCTCTGTCTGTCCACTATACCTTTGCTCCTTCCTTAGTTTTCTCCAGCAACCTGTCACTGTATAGCTTTGTTTTTTCCCTCTATTTTTGCAGCCTACTCCTACTGGTGGCAAAGTGAGCCATCAGTTTTTCATCTTTTATTTCAAAATGTCTACCATTCCTTTATATACATAATTGTCTATAGTTTTTGTAATGTCCATTATCATTGCTTGACTCAATCTTCTTGAATCTTCATTCAATCTTCTTGGTATTTCTATTATTTATTTCCAATTAAACCCATATCCTACATTCTGTAAATGGTAACTTAGAATCCTGTTATACTGACACTCAGATTAGGTTAAGTCTGGTAACCCCAACAGGGTCTATATTATAAAGTCGAAAGCTCTAAAAAGCAAATACAAGTACATTGACACAAAGAGTGATGTACAAAAATAGTGAAACACATATTGAGCGAAAATCAAAACACCGAACGTGTTTCTTTAAACAACAGCGCCACACAGGTGTATGTAAATTAACTAAATAAAACTAAAATAATACACTTTTGCAGAGGGGCAAGCCCACCTGCACCCCCCCCCACTTAAATATACCAACTCCGAGACTGCACTACAGTGGGTAAAAAAAGAAGTTATGTCTTACCATAACGTTCCATCTGTATTGTTGATCTTCTTCCATTCATCACTGAAGGGTTATCGGTTCCGTCCTCGGAACTGAGCCGGCCTTGTAGCAAGCTCGCACTAGCCAAAAAAATCCTCGAGCTAAGTCTCTACCCAGAATGCCCCCTCTCCCTGTTACCTCAGATTGAGTTTGCTAGGAAAAAAAGTAAGTAAAGCCGAGCCTGCTTCTGAACAAATAACCTTAAGTACCACATAAACCCAAAGCTTTCCCAGGAGCCTTTGGTGGGGGTAGGAGGGTGGGAAATGATGAATGGAAGAAGATCAACAACACAGATGGAACGTTATGGTAAGACATAACTTCTTTATCTGATGTTGTTAATCTTCTTTTCATTCATCAATGATGGGACAGAATCCCAAGCTACCTTGAGGAACCTGGGTGGCCCTTATGGAAGAACATTCCTGAGTACCATCGAGCCAAAGGAAGCTCTCCCTATGGAAACCAAATGCAATTTGTAATGACTAATAAAAGTATGAGGCTTAGCCCAAGTGGCTGCTGCACAGATGTCATCCAGAGAATCCCCAGAATGGAACATTACAGAGGTTGTCAGAGATCTGGTGGAATTTAATCCTTGGCATAGGTCCATTGTTTGTAGAATAGATGAAAGGCTGTTCAGACTTAGGAAAAAAAAAAAACTTTAGTCCCGTCTAGGTAAAAACTCAATTGCCTGTGTACATCTAAGGAGTGAAGGCAAATCTGGTTAATGGAAAAAAATCAGAAATCACTTAGGGGAGAAAGGATGGATATGTCTGATGTGACACACTGTCTTTATGAAAGACCAGGTAGGACTTCTTTATACACAAGGTCTGTAAGTCTGAGATTCTTCTGGCAGACATGAAGGCTACCAAGAATAAACATTTCCAAGACTAAAAACTATATGTCATGTTTCGCGGCTGGTTCAAACGGTTTTCTGTCAAGAAGTGAAGGACTAGCGTAAGGTTCGAAGGCTCTAGAGGTTGTCTGACAGGAGGCCTGATATGAAGTATTCCTTTAAGGAAGGATTTGCATAAATGGAAAGACAGAAAAAGGGGATGAGTTACAGATCTGGTAGGTGATCCAGTGTCCATGGCGGATATACCAGACTGGGCCAAGGAAAGGGGGAACCACACTTTTTGAGGCCAGAATGGAGCTATGAGGATTACTTTGCATCTTAAGCGATGTGCGTTTTTTTTTTTACATAAGAATTTCCGTGGGCCAATAGTGGATCGAAGCATCCCTCGGTTACCCCCTTTTGGGGGAAAGAAGGGCAAAGGAAAAACTGCTGCACTCATTGTTTGAAGGAGAGCCAAAGAGAATGCAGCAAGGCTGGCCCCAGTGGCTGAATATTTCTGACGCCACCTCAGGGTTGAGGAACCACTCGTGAGGCTGGAGAAAGCGTCTGCTCAGTTTGTTCGTAATTACTCTGGAACTTCCTGGTATGTGCGTTGCTATCAGAAAGCAGTTGAAAGCCATTGCCCATAGGCTTTTGACACATAAGGTAGAATTAGGTTCCACGTTGCTTGTAGAAGTACCAGACCATTGACATACTGTTTGACTGAATTGCAACTGTCCCAGAAGGGAGAGCCAGATGGAAGGTCTGCAACGCTAACAGCACTGCTCTCAGTTCCAGAAAATTGATATGGAGGTCGTCCTCTGAGGAGGACCATGTGCCTTGGACCATCTTTTCCTGAAAAAAGGGGGCCCCCTCACCCGATCAGAGAAGCATCTGTGGTCACAATGGCTGTGGACTGAACAGATTGTAATGGGCAATTCCAAAGCGCTGCATTTGGCGTAATCCACCAAAGAAGGCCCTGTTTGCAAGAGTTGGATATTGTAATCTGATAATATAGAGGGTGATGGCTGGGAAACCATTGCAAAGAAGGCGCCATTGCAGGGTTTGCATGTATAGCTTCACTATCTAGGGCCTGAAGTACTTCTCCAGCTGAGACTGTTTGGCAGAGTATCAGTCGGAGCTGGAGTCTGAGATGCTATAGCCTGAGATCTGGGAGCGATACTAGACAGGGCTAGGTGTTGAAAACAGCTCCAAAGACCATTTGATTCGCAGGAGTGAGTTTTGACTTCTCCCAATGTGTTGTAGAGTATGATGCAATGCTGTTACTGGAATATGCTTAGTTGGGGGGGGGGGTGAGGAGCCAGTCGTCCAAAAATGGAAACACCCAGAATCCTTGCAGACTCAAGTGATCTGTGACCATCACTACGCATTTTGTGAGCACTCTGGGGTTGTAGAGAGGCCGAATGGCAGGGCGCAAAATTGAATGACTGGCCCCTCGACGGAAGCGAAGTAGACTTCTGGAGTGTTTATCCCTCTTGATATGGGAATACACATCCGGGAGATCTACTGACCACATCCAATTGACTCGTCCCAAAAAGGGAAGAATGGAGTGAACAGTGTCCATTTGGGATTTTAGTTTGGGTGACAACTTTGTTTAAACTGATGAGATCCGGAATGGGTCTCCAATCCCCTGTATTTTTTGGCACCAAAAAGCATCATGAGTAGAACCAGGATCCACATTGGTCTGATGAGACTGGTTGGATGACTCTCTCTCTGAGAAAAAAGGGGAAAGAAGTAACATCTGGTGATGATTCTCTGCACCCAACGATCATTAGTAATGTAGAGCGAGGCAGCTTAGTGGAGAGAGAAAAAGAAATACAACCTGACTGCTTCCAGAGGACAGCAATCGGGATGCTTCTCAGGAGCGCTGATAAGGCTGTCCAGGGAAGGTGTCCCTGTAGTCTTGATTATGGGGACCCTTTCTGCCTCTGTAAGGGTGTCTTCCTGAATTGTTATCCCCTTTGCCCTTGGGGGTATCATTGCCACGAGCGGCATTTTGTTCCACAATTTTCCACTCCTCTGATTCCTAAAGGATGTATGCTGAGGGTTGAAGAATGGTAGGCCTATGGCAGACAGGGCCTTTCTGTCTTGATCGTACCTATGTCCTTTGCTTTGGTCCGAAAAAGAGATGATGCTTCAATGGAAGCATTGAAAAGGGGAAGACTTGAAGGAGTCCGCAAAGTCACAAATGCGGATCCAGGCATGACGTCTCATGACCATTCCCGAATCCGCTGTTCTAGCCGCCCCTTCGGTCGCATGTGAGATCAACCTCATGAGCAAGTTGGATATTGATTCCAGGGTTCCAAACTGCAAGGCCACCTTGTGCCTGACCTAGTCAGACAACGGTTCCGCGAGAGTTCCATATAGCTCAGTTATCAGGTCCCTCTGGAGCCTTGTAAAAGGTGCAAATAGTTCATTGATCATACAGTAGAAATCTCTGATGCAAAACCTGCTTTCCCAGTCTGACTACTGCCCAGGACTCCCTGTTGGGCTGATGAACAGTGAGATTTTTCTTCAGCCAAGTCCTTCTTAGTGGCCGTTGCCAGTACCATAGTATCAACTGGTAACCCTTTGGACCAATGCGGGCCGTCTTCAGGGGAGAAAGAATTTGCCAGGTCTCTGGGGAATAGTTTCACAGGTATGAGGGCTCTTTCATGGGTGCTGCCACGATGAGATGGGCAAGCTCGTTGGCAGGAGGGGTCAGCCAAGAGGTAGAAGGCCAGGCGCGAAAGCCTGCAGGAAAGCGGCTCCTCGGACAGAGGGTTGCTGGGTTTCTAATCACCTGTTGCTTCAGGATTTCCAGGGTGTCTCCGAATGAGGTGACCGAGGGGATTCTTGACCATGAACATAATCCATGTCTTCTGTCAAGAACTCCTCATACCAAGGACAGAAAGGAGGAGAGAACGGTTCTGTGCCCTGGCCCGAAGCACCTGTCCTCCAATTCCCAAATTGAGGAGGGGTCGGTTCCGCAGGAACCGTGGACCAAAAGAATGAAGTCGGAACTGACAACTGAAGGAGTATTGGCACCACGGTAATGGGTTTCAGAAGTGTGTTACAGCAGAAAACCCCGGATCCAAATGGATCTCGGAAGGAGTGGATAACTCTCTGGCTGCCAACAGCTGGCACACAAGATGCTCCACATATTCAGAAAGGCTCCTGGTTGATCAAGTGGATATTCTGGAAGAGAGAAGGAGACATCCCATGTATTGTATATTCAACCTAGAAACGGGTCTAAGGAAGATGGTATCGGGTCCATGGTGCCAAGACAGCTGGTCCCAAAGCCTGTAGCTTTAAGACTGGCATTAAAGGTGTTATGATTACAATGCTTGATGCCGAAGGAAGAGTTGGAGCCAAGGTAGTTTCTGGAAAATAAGCAGTAGTTTTGGGGACCAAAGGCTGAGTCGGTACCGAGGCTGGCAACAGTGCCAAAGGTTTCACCATGCCTGGTGCTGAGGAAAGAGTAAAAGCCGAGGTAGCCACTGGAACCAAAGTGGTAGTGAGCTCGATAATCAGTTCCAAAGGCTGTATCTGTGCCGAAGCTGGCAATGGTTCCGAAGGTTTCAACATGCTCGATGCCGAGGGAAGACTCAGAACAGAGGTAGCTACTGGATCCAAAGTGGTAGTGAGCTCAATGATCTGTTCCAAAGGTTGCATCTGTGACAAAACTGGCAATTGTTCCAAAGATTTCAACATGCTCGGTGCCGAGGGAAGACTCAGAACAGAGGTAGCTACTGGATCCAAAGTGGTAGTGAGCTCAATGATCTGTTCCAAAGGTTGCATCTGTGATGAAGCTGGCAATGGTTCCAAAGATTTCAACATGCTCGGTGCCGAGGGAAGACTCAGAACCGAGGTAGCTACTGGATCCAAAGTGGTAGTGAGCTCGATGATCGGTTCCAAAGACAGTATCTGTGCTGGAGCAGGCAATGGTTAGTCCTTATCACTCAATGGGGGAAAAGTGTTAGAGTGCGGCTCTTTGCTTTTGATAGGAGGGGTTGAGACCTTCATAATAAAAACGGCCTCTGAAAAGGAAGACATTAGTACTCCTTTCAGAATTAATTATTTTGTGGTCATTAAGAGCGCACTGGTTGAAACACAGGCAAATGTCACTGTACAGAAAGATGCGACACACCCAAACAGTATGCATAATCATCATGTAAGTCATTGTTAGGTAATTTTTACATTTTTCATAAAACATAAAATTTAAATCCTGAAGTTCCCTTCCTTCAGACATCTAGACAGGGATATATCACAAGAAAGAAAACATTCAAACATAGTCACGAGAGTACCAACAAAACCCAAGAGAAAAAAATCCAACTATCCCTTGTAATCCACTCTTTTGTTATTCTTAAGAAGATCTAAAATTAAACGGAAAAAGAGGGAAACAACTTAGGTAAGGAAAAGAAAACCAAAGGGGAAAAGGGCCGTACCAACGGGGGTACTTTTAAAAATGACCAACAGTAAAGATAAGCAGAGTAGACAAGGGTAGTGTAATTATTTATCGAAAAAAGGAGAAATATCCAAAGATTATAGCTCTAGATTCTTAATAAAATGTACTTAGCTGAGAGCTCTTCTAAAATGCGGCTTTACAGCTACGCAGCAAATGAGATCTGAGGTAACAGGGAGAGGGGCATTCTGGGTAGAGACTTAGCTCAAGAGTTTTTTTGGCTAGCGCGAGCTTGCTACAAGGCCCGCTCGGTTCCGAGGACGGAACCGATAACCCATCAGTGATGAATGGAAAGAAGATTAACAACATCAGATGGACATATATCCTTATCCCCAGGATCGTGCTGTTGGCCAAACAGATAAGTTTGATGTTCTGATTTTCGCTCAATACGTCTTTCACTATTTTTGTACATCGCTCTTTATGTGTTGATGTACTTATATTCGCTCTTTACAGTTTTTGGCTTTATAATATATACCCCCCCCCCCCCCAACACTCTCTGATCTACAGGCAGTACCTATCTTTCCCATTTCATTCTTTATTTCTTCATGTCTCATATAAATTATTTGATTTACATGTTCATCTCCCCCCAAACTTCTTTCTCAGGTCTACTGTAGTAAGCTTGCCCTGTATACAGTGCAAGTGATTAAAGAAGCATCTTAATTGTCTGACCCTTACTATCTAGATCTATTCATATCATCTGCAATGTATTAAAATATTCTGCACTACCTTTGTTACAGTTTGTTACAGTCCTCTCCTATGTGTCTTTTGCTACCTGCACAGGATTGACTTCTAACCAAACTCATACATATATATATATATATATATATATATATATATATATATATATATATATATACATATATCATGTTAGAATGACCCCATAGAATTATATACTACAAAAAGAAGTTATGTACTCACTATAATGTTTCATCTGTGTTGTCCATTTTCATTATTCCTCAACATATGGGTTAGGATCCGATCCTCAGATTCATTTCAGCCACTGTTTCACAATTCGTGGATACTACAAACTCTCAAAAGCTCCTTCCTTACCTATAAAGTTGCAGTCCCCCTCATTCTCCAGATCTTGTTTGCATGCCTTATTGTATGATGTAATGAAAATTTAGCTTTAATATGGAAAGTCACTATCTGGAGCTCAAGCAGAAGGAACTTGGTTTCTATAATACTCTCCCGCTGCTTCAGAAGTCATAAAAAGAAACAAGGTAGGGGGCTGGAGGAAGGGGAGTTGAGGAAGAATGAAAATGGACAACACAGATAGAACATTATGGTGAGTACATAACTTTTATATCTACCTGAATCCTGGATGGACTCTAAGGAAGGATATTCCTGAGTACTGTTGAAATGAAGGCTGCTCTTCCCCTCGAGACCAGATCCAATTTGTAATGAGTAATAAAGGTATATTAGTC
The DNA here is from genome assembly GCF_019279795.1 of Protopterus annectens. Lineage (NCBI taxonomy): Eukaryota > Metazoa > Chordata > Ceratodontiformes > Protopteridae > Protopterus > Protopterus annectens. The sequence goes on from NC_056747.1 coordinate 202,156,569, forward strand.
CACGTTGCAGCTGCACAAATATTGTCCATGGAAGACCTGGATAAAAAAGCTGATGAAGTAGCCAGGGACCTGGTTGAATGGACTCTTAAAGGCTTTGGCAAGACCAGACTTTTTTATAAACAAACAAAATGCAATCAGTTACCCATTTTGATAAAGTTACTTTTGAAACTGGTTGACTCAATCTAGTTTCTGAAAAGGATACAAATAATTGATCTGATTTCCTAAATTTCTCTGATCTGTGTAGAGAGAAGTGTAATTGTCTGTAAACATCTAATAAATGTAAAATGTATTTACCTTTGTTTGAAATTTTTGGAAAGAATACAGGGAGGTTAATAGTCTGATTAATGTTACATCCTGACACTACCTTAGGAAGAAAGGATGGATTGGTTCTTAAGGTCACCCTATCCTTGCGAAAATTTAAATACAAAGGTTTAGAAGATAAAGCTTGAAGGTCTAAAACTCTGCTGGCCGATGTTATGGCTATCAGAAATACAGTTTTACAAGTCAAATATTGCAATTCACATGTTGCAGCCAGTTAAAATGGTCTCTTGAGTTATGGCCTGTAACATTAAATTCAGATCCCACAGTGGAGTAGGGTCCTTGAAGGGTGGTTTGAGTAGAAAGGTTCCCTTTATAAACGCCTTACAAAGAAGTGAAGAAGCCAACTTAGAATTATCAACTCTGATATGGAAATTGGAGGTGGGAGATAACTGCACCTTAACCGTAGAGAGACTAGCCCCTTCATTAAAAACAGAATCCAGGAATTCAAGAATTTTAGGTACTGGTGCTGAAAAGGGGTCCATGTCTTTTTGTTGTGCACAAAGGGCAAATCTTTTCCATTTGCTCTTGTAAATTTTCCTAGTGGAAGCTTTGGGGGGATGACAAAAGAATGTGCTGCACTGGGGAAGAGAGCTTGGGTTGTCTGCCTATTAACAGAATTGGAGAAACCATGCGGTCAACTTCAGGCCCAATAATTTCAGGTGAGTCATGCCTGTCAGGTGAGACAGGAGGTCTGGAATGGAATCTAACATCCAAGGCAGGTAAGCTAGATGAGGCCAAAGGAAGGGACATATTAATGGCTAGAGTAAAATTATTTAAGTATATAGATATGCCATTAAACTATATCACCAATGCTTTTGCGAGTGTTGATGGTTTTTGGCATCTATATATAAGTATTTGTATTAGATTGTACACATGGAGCTTGGTTATGTTTAATCAATACATATATATATTTTTACTGTATTTAACATATTAGGCATTTATTGTATTTTAAATTCATATAATTTATGTTTACAGTATCTTTTCCAAATGTTATTTACCTAGGGAGGGTAGACACACTTTATAAATATGAGATTGTATATTTTATTAGTTTAAGGAATGTATTTAATTGTTTTTTCATTTTGATGTTAGTTGGGCACATTGGACATTTTACATACGTAACCTATTATTTTAGTATTAGGTTATGTGTTAGTTTAGTAGCACACAACCTTTATTCAAACACATTTAATATACACATTCTATGTTATTTTATTTTATATATTTTTTATTGATCTTGATAAAGATGTTATAGGTATTTGAATACATATGTAAGTTTATGTAACAAATATATTTTATTATTTCATTGTTTAAATTTTCATATCTTGCTTTAATCTTTTAGTGATAACAGTGATTACCAATTAACGTTATTTGGGAGTGTATATAAGAATAATTGGTTGTTCAAGTAAGTAGTTCTGAAGAAGTCTTCGGTGGAAGACGAAACCTAGGTTAACTTGTGTTTTTGCCATTGCTACTGAATTTTTGTTGGTGGTTTTGTCACTGCCACACAATACCTTGGATCTGTGTTTCTCATTTAATAAACTGCTTTTTTATCATTGGAATTTGGTCTTTGGAACTGGTCCTGCTGTTCGAATAGCTGCTACCATGGTATTGGATTAATTGTTGGTGTTTTTTTCTTTCGGAGTTTGACTTGAAAATGAATAGTTTGAACCCTTGGTACAGAGAGAGAAGCTGTCACTTATGTTGTGTTGAAGAAGGCCCCTATGAATTCTAACGTCTGAGATGACTGAAGTTGAGATTTGTTGTGGATGACTGTAATACCTAGATTGGAACAAATCTGGAGTACATAGTCTCAAGCTATTATCAGAAGATGCTTGATCAAGGTGATTATGAGCTGGTCGTCTAGATACAGAAACGCCTGGAATCCTTGCAGTCTCAAGTGAGCTGCTACTACTGCCATGCATTTGGTGAACAATAGCATGGCTTAGTGGTAAATCACGTTGTCTATGGTGTGGGTCCTGGGTTTGATCCTTGCAGAGGCTGTTTATTTTCTTTATATCTGATATGGCTTAGTGGTAAATCACTTTGTCTATGGTGTGCAGAGTCCTGGGTTCGAGCCTTGCAAAGGCTGTTTATTTAGGGTGGGGACGTTGGCACAATGGTTAATGTGTTTACCTTATAGACACAAAGTGCAGGGTTTGATTCTCGCATGGGATAATTGGCTAAGCTTAAAATGGCCCACAAGGGCAGTTAACCTAGTACTAACCAATGAACCTATAACAATGAACCTATAAACATCCTGGGGCCTATAGTGAGACCAAAGGACAGTACTCTGAATTGGTAATCACTGTCTCCCAGCCATAAGCACAGACATCTCCTGGATAGTCTGTTCATTTTTCTGTGATAGTAAGCGCCCTGGAGATCTATTGAGCATATCCAATCGTCCTTGTGCAGGAAGGGCAAAATGGACTGAACTATGACCATCCAGAACTTGGTATGCTGAATTGACTTGTTTAGAATGCTGAAATACAAAATTGGCCTCCAGTCCCCTGTTTTCTTTGGCACTAAAAAGAAACTTGAGTAAGTTCTGGATCCTTTCCAGTCTGGGGGGACCTCTTGGATGACTCTTTTTTCTAACAGCGTTTGTATTTCCAGAGCTGCTGTTTTTCTCTGACTGTGTAGAACATTGGGAATTTTGTTTGATATCAGAGGAGGTAGGGAAAAGGATATTAAATAACCTCTGGAAATAATCCTCTGCAACCAAGTATCTTTTGTAATACCTAGCTAGCCTCTCAGGTGCAAGGATAAGAGACCTCGACCGCCTCCAGAGGTGGGCAATAGGGCCGCCTTTCAGAAGTGCTGACAGGGTCTGTCAGAAAAGGAATCCCTCGACCCCTGGTTCTGCAGGCCTCCTCTAATGCGTGGGAGGCATCTCACATTTGAGTTCCCCCCTCTGCCTCTGGGGAACTCCCTCCACATGGATCATGGACTGGACCCTGGAACTTCTTGAACCTCATTTTCCGACCACCTCATTGATTCCTGGAAAAGGTTCTTTGAGGAGTCAAAAAACATATGCCCACTGTAGACAGGGTCTTATCATCTTGGAGAGCATGTCTTTCACTTTGGGGCCGAATAACAAACTTTCGTCAAAAGCAGCACTGACAAAGGATGACTTGAAGGCTCCGCAAAATTACACAGATGCATCCAACCATGCCTTCTGATAGAAATGCCGGAACCCATCACTCTAGAGGCTCCTTCAGCTGCATGTGAAATAAGCCTGATGGATGAGTTTGAAATATAAGAGTCACCAACTATGAAGCAATAGAAGACTCTGCCTAAGAAATACTGGTCCCTGAGAGAGATTTTGAAAGTTCCTTGATCAAATCCCTCTGCAATCTGGTGAAGTGTGTCAAGTAATTCAGAGACCTTAATGAAAAGGTCACTGAGGCATACACATGCTTCCCAAGCCTGTCCAGTGCCCTAGGCTCCCTGTTAGGGGGATGAACACAGAAACTCTGTTCCGCAAGTTCTTTGTTGGTGGCTGCCACCATGACCATAGCATCCACTGGTACTCCTTGCTGGAGCCTATCTGTTCTCTTTTGGATCAGATCAACAGAATCAGGTTTCTTCCATGCCCGCTGAGAGATCAAATCAATGAGGACTCATGCAGGAAGTAGATGAGCCAGTACCAAATGCCTCCAGGAATACCAATTCCTCTTGAGAAGGGATATCGGTAGACCAACCACTCTGTTGTTTCAGGATCTCTAAAATGTCTCCGAATGAGATGTCATCAGGTGATAATCTTAGGGACCCTTCCCCTTGACTGAAATTGGTATCCTCTGTGACTGACTCCTGAGGGGAGTCCAAGTGCCTCCTCTTGCACTTCCTCCCCCTAGGGACTTCTTTGGTGGGATGTTCCAGAGAAGTATCAGAAGAAATAACTAATCCCTTTGGGATAACCTACAGACAGTGGGCTGGCTGTTCCTGTGGAGGAGAATGTTGAGCCTCACAACACAAAGACATCTGAGATCCAGAGGAAAGATCCGAGGGGGGAGGAGCCATCTGGCCTCTAGAAGAAAATACTCTCTCTACTACCTCAAAAGGAGAATACCCCTGGGAAAAGGAAACTGTTGGGGAAGGCATGTTTTTGGACTGATGGCTCCCTCTGACCTGAGGACACCACATCTGAGGCAGGAGTCAGAACTGAGCTATCGAATGCCGAGGCTCTGAAGGGCAGAAATGGCTCTAACAACTTCAGAGTCTACTTCAACCCCTCGGACCTGACAATGAAGCTTCTGGTCCGAGAGTCATCTGGCTCTGACACACTTGGAGCTGGAGCACTCAGAGAAGATATCAGATCTGAAGATGCCTCTATCTGAAACAGATGGTGCCAGAAGTCTCGGATCCAAGGGCTTCGAACCCGAGGGATGGATGAGAGAAACAGACAAAACTGGTGGGGTTGTACGTGAAGATCTCCAAACACATGGTGGTAGGAGACAGGAGAACTCTCATCTGAATTTGTGTTGACAGAGATTTTCTTATCATTCTGTCCACATCGGCTTCTGTGAAACTTCTGGATGAACAGGACGAGGCGATGGAAGGTGAACGGTGTCTTTCCAAGAAGGGTGATGGGAGCCGAGAGGGTATGGGATCCAGGCACATACATATTCTTAGGGAATTGTTTAGGCTCAAGATGAGTTGGATCTGAAGATACGGATCTGGTGTCTGAAGAAGTCAGATCTGAAGGCTTGTGTTTATTATCCAAGGTTTTTCTGGTCTTTCTTGAGCTGTTCCAAAAGGACTGAGACTTGCTCAGAATGTCTCTTTTTGGCTTCCTTTCTCTCAGATTTGCAGGGCTGAGCTCCTGCCAGTGATTCTCTAAAGGCTAAAGAAGAAGGCCCTTGAGAATTAATTTATTTTTTCGGTCTTTCAATGCTCTAGACTGAGTCAAAGGCCTTACAGACAGGACATGAAGACTGCAAATGTTCAGGTCCCAAACTATAAACACAGAGGTCATGGGCATCAGGTAATGGGATTTTAAGTCCGCATTTACACATTTCTTAAACCTTGATGGTTTATCTGACATTTTAACACACCAAACAACCTGTAGAAACAATCCCACTTACAGAAGGCAATAGGAAGACTGAAGTTAGAGCATAAAGGTTAAAAAGAATAGAAACAAAACACACTTTTTTATTTATATTATTTTTATAGAAAAGAGAAAAAGGGGGTTCCAACAATGGTACTGAAGAAATTACCAACAAGCGGTAAGGGAAAATTACCAACAATGGCAATAAAAAGCTACCAAAAGCAAGACGAAAGGTATACAATTACTAGTACTAAGTATAGGGAGTCTTAAGAAGAAAACGTAACTAATAGGAGGAGGTATAAATCAGAAAAAACATATCTCCTCAAATTCACGCCTGAGAGCTGCAGCGACCATGGCTATACACAATGACGACAAACAAGATCTGGAGAATGAGGGGAACTGCAGCATTATGGGTAAGGGAGGAACTTGAGAGCTTGTAGTATCCATGAGCTGTGAAACAGTGGCTCAGTTGGATCCAAGGATCGGATATGAACCCATATGTTGAGGAATAAATGAAAACTGACAACATCAGATTTTTTGTTTTCCTTTTAATGCTCTTATAGCCCACTAACCTATTATACTGACTCAAAATATCTTAGGTATAGCTGTCTGGGACCTATAATATATACAATAATTATTGTCTGCAATTAGGGCTATTTTTTTCCTGGTGACCATATGAGTTATATTCCTGAATAAAGGCTTCCCTTATTTTGTCTGCTAATGGTTCAATATATAAAGCAAATATTATCAGGCGGACATCCCTGTCTATGAGCTCTAGTAAGGTTCAAACTTTTTGACATCTTCCTGTTACCTTAACTTATGCTTCTGTCCCATCATACATCTCCATGACAAAATCCACTCATTTCTTGACGAAACCAGAGCGTATTAACACTTGACATAAGAATCCCCATATGAGTCTATTGAAGGTTTTATTTTTCTGCATCCAGTCCAATCAACATCAGTGTGTCCTTACACATTTGTGCTTTTCCTGTATTATTAATTAGAAGTGGTACTTACCATAACTTAGCATCTGTGTTGTCCATTTTCCTTCTTCCTCAAGAATGGGTCTAGGATACAATCCTCGAATCCGACTTGACCACATACACAAGACTTCAGATCCATATCTTGAGCCTCTCCCTCTACCCATAATGCTGTATCCCTCTTTCACTCCTCAGATTGAGTTTGCTGCCTTACTGCCCACTGTGTTATAGAGACAAGACAGACACAAGAAAAAGATTGGTGCTCAAACTAGGAACATTAGAGTTCCCATATAATCCAAAGAACCTTCTATGAGTGACAAGGTCAAGGAATGGCTGGGTGGGAAGGTGAGGGAGAATGAAAATGGACAACATGGATAAGTTATGAAGTACATAACTTCTAAATCTGATATTGTCCTTTTCATTCTTCCTCACGAAAGGGTCTGAGTCCCCAGATACATAACTCTCAGGCAGCCCTCAAGAAAGGACATGCCAGAGCACTGTTGAATCAAAAGAAGCTCTGTTTCTGGAGGCAATGTCTAATTTGTAATATGTAACCAAGGTATGAGTCATTGACCAAGTAGTTAAAGCACAAATATCATCAATGGAAGTTCATGAGGAAAAAACAATGACGTAGCTATAGATCTAGTGAAATGCTCTCTAGGAGGATGAGGCAACTCTAAACCCCTTTATCTATCTATTCAGTTATTTTTAACTAAATCTGCAAAATACAATGAGTAATTTATAAGTCCGGAGTAATTTGGAAACTGCCTAACCAAAGCGGATTGGAAAAAAGATACAAACAGCTAATTACATTTTCTGTAATGTCATGTTCTGAGAACATAACAATGCAATTGTCTGCGAAGATCAAGAAGTAAAAACATAAACTTGCCTTTATTCACAGAATTTAGAAAGAAATACTGGTAATTGTATGGACAGATTGATGTTAGTTTTCGTAGCACATTATGTCGAAAAGGATGGGTTGGTCAGTATGGAAACCCTATCTGTATAGTAAATAATATAAGAATGTTTAGCTGATAAGACCGATAAGAGCTCAGCAATTCTTTTAGCTAAAAGATAGCTACTAAAAATATCATTTTCCAAGAAAGAAACTTCATAGTTTATAATCCACCAGTTTAAAGAGTATTTGAATTAATCTCTAAAAGGACCACTGTCAGATCCCAAAGAGGAGAGGAGAGGGATCCTTTAATGTAGGTTAGAGGAGGAAAACTGCCCTCAAGAAAGTTTGATATAACCCGGAAGATACCAGAGAGAATGATTTGACTGCCACTAGAAGTTTAATATTAAAAAGGCTAGCCCATTCCTTAAAAAGTATACTGACAAAAAGGAAGAATGGCCCAATAGATGCTGAAAACAGGTTTAATACCCTGCTTGGGAGCCCCTATAGAGAATTTTTTCTATTACCTTTGTACATTTTCTTGGTGGGGGTCTTCTGGGAGATCAAAGTAAGCTCATACACCAGAGAAGCAAGGCTGAACCATCTGACTATTACTGGACAGGGAGAAACCAGTGGTTAACCTGAGAGTATGAAGTGCGGAATGATGAACTTCCAGTGGGTGAAAAGAAGATACTGAGTGGGCTCCAGTATCCATGAAGGGTATCTCAAGTGGGACCATATTACAGTGATCCATAACTGCTGAGGCTAGAAGGGCATACTAAGGATGATAGGGCTCTTCAGCCTGCTTGCATTCAGTAAGAACTTAGGGATCAGAGGTAGAGGAGGGTGAACATACGAGACCCCATGTCCCATTATGGAAACAGAGTACCTCATGGACATTCCCCCTGGAGGGAGGGGAGCAAAGCAAAATATATGTGGCATTTGTGGTTGGGGGCGAAGCAAATCAGGTGCAACAACGTTGACCCCAGAGGTTGGAAATCATGTTTGCCTTACAAGCTCAAGAAGGAATCTTCCATCTTACTACAATGGCAGTAAACTTGATCTGAGGAGTTAGAGATGGATAGAGCATTATGGGTAAAGGGAGAATCTCAAGATTTGGATCTAAAGTGTTGTGTATGTGGCTGAGTAGGATCGGATCCTACACCCATTCGTGAGGAAGAATGAAAAGGACATCAGATTGTTCTGTTTATATTATCAAACATCTGTCTCTCTTCTATGAAAAAACACATTTATCTAGGTTTATCAAAGCTGATATACTCTTAGCTTTCCTCCTTATCATAAATATTTTGTAGTCGTGATTCAAAGCAGATAATGGTATGTATGAACTGGGGCTATCTGGGTACTTTCCGTCTTTCAAAATCACTGTCATCCTCCATGATTTTGCCCCCCCCCCAAATGATTTCATTAGATAAACTCTGCCAAATACCTAGTATCAGTTCCATAGCTAGTTTCCATATTTCCACCAGGATACAAGCCACACCTGATGTCTTTGCTGTTGCTTGTTGCTGCACCGCACTTTGTATTTCCATATTTATTTTCTTCACTAATCTTTCCCCTTCATATCATCTATCATTGGCAGCCATATCTCATTAAGGAATATTGCTGCCAGTTTGCCCATTATCTGTCCAAGGATCGTCCCTACATAACTTCTCATAAAATGTTAGCAATGCCTCCGGTATTTTATCACCCTCCATGAACATTTCACCCATCTTTTGATCCCTGAATTTACTAATATTTCTTTCTACCTTAAACCTCTGTGCAAGTAGGTTAGTGTTCTTATGGATGGAATCAAAGAATAGCTGTGCAAAGGCTGTCTCCCTGAACTCAATGATTGACCCTAACCATTCCTCCACGTCATCCTTGTCTTTTTGCCACTCTTCCTTCTCTTGACATCTCACCTGTCTTATTCTGAAATTCCTTTCCTTCTCCAAGCCCCTGTCTGTATTTTCTATTTTCAATCTCTCATTCCTTTCTTTCCCTAAAAGACAGTGACATTTTAACCTTTCCTTCATTATCTCCCAAGACACTACTATCTTTCCCTCCATTTCTTTCAAATTTACAAATTGCTTTGGCAATTTTGTCTCTACCAACTTTTAAATCTTATTTTTCCTTCAGTAAATGTATTGGTAAATGCCAGTGCTTTAATCCACTTGTTTGTAAGGTCCCCAAACAAACATACTGGTATATGATCTGATAAGGTCATTGGAAGTACCTCATATCCAACCAACCAGCTGCTTGTTCCTTTGATATATAAACTGGTTTAACCTCACCCAGTTCCCATATTGCTGAGAACAATATATATAGTTGTCACTTCACTTTTCTTCAAATATTTCCTTTAGCCCAAATATTGTCATATATTTCATAAAAAACCTGAAACCTTACCTATTCTATACCTCCTGGGTCCCTCAGTTACATCTTTTGTACTCATTACTAAATTCCAGTTTCCTCTAATCAGAAACAAACCCTGCTGTTGTTCTAAAATCTCACCCAGAATACACTTCAATTCTCCTTCATTTTGGGATATGTACACATTGGGTCTAACATAAGTGCTAGTGTGCTACAATAAAATGACACAATTACTCAAAAATGCAACTGCTCAAACCGCCAGTAACTCAATCTGTCATAGCAATTTAGCCATCCCAGCACCCAACCTTGTAACACTCTATAACATTACCAGAGCCCTGACGCTAAACTTTAAACTCCCAGCCAGTTCCTAAACCCAGTCTTTGCTCTCTAAACCTAAAACCTTCCTGTTCCCTAGCTCCTAGATTGTTTTCCATATTTTTCCTAAATTCTCTCTAGTCTTATTCCTGGTAGAGTGAATCCAGCTATAATTATTACTTACTTTCTTTGTCATTTATATTCTTTGTCTATGAAATAAATCTCCTTTAAATCCCCCATAACATATTTGAGGAACAACATAAAACAGTCCTAATTTTTCATAACCTACATACATTCTCCTCATTGTTCTTCCATTACCCAAATTTGGAGCAACTACTCCTGTCAATTGGATAGATCAGTACTTGCAAAATCTGTACGCTCTCTACCTTTTCATAGGTTCATAGGTAGGTACTAGGCTATCTGCCCGAGGGCATTTATAAGTCTACCCAGAGTGTGTCGGCTTTCACCACCCCACTGATTAATTAACTGATCCTCTGTCAAGCAGAGTCAATGAAGTGATCCCAGGGGTGTATTTTCTGTTACCCATCCACTCGTTAAGGTTTCTCTTGAAGAGTGTTAGTGAGGAGCTCTGCCTAATGTAGTTTGGAATTTTGTTGCAAAGCATGGGGAGTCTCTGTGACAGGAATCTATTCCTCCAGCATGTTCTATTTATTGTTGTGGCGAGGTTTACCTCACTAGAGCTCGTGGCTCGCAGTGACTTGGATTTCTTTAGGTGGAGCATGTCCATCAATTCTGAGTTGGACATGGCTTTGTAAGTCAGGCAGAGATCACCTCTGAGTAAGCGATATGCCACTGAGTACAGCCAGAGTTTTTTCAGTCGGGCTGCATAGGACATATGTTTGAGGCCAGTAATCCACTTGGTGAGGTACTTTTGTGGTCTTCCAGCTGTTGGAAGTGTCTTGTGAGGTACATCCCAAATGGGGCATTGTACTCTATGATGGGTTTGATGAGTGACGTGTAGAGGGGCACTATAAACTCTTTATTTCTAGATGCAAACCCTTTAGTAATTAGATGGGCCACATAGAAGGATTTCCTAACTATTTTGGGAATATGATTGCCAAAGGAAAGATTACTATCTGCCTGGGTCCCCAGATCTCTTATTACCTCTTTTGTATTAAGGGAGCTGCCACCTATGTGGTAACTGGTCCTGAAAGGGTGCTCTTCAAACTATTTGGAGATATACAGAGCTGAGTATATTTTTCTGGCACTTCAGAGTTGTGTACTGGTAAATGTTGTTTGACTAATTTTATATCATTGCTGGCTAACTTCAGAGCTGTGCACTGTTATTTCTGCTTCACTGTATAGTTTTTCAGATCTCTGCTGAAGGTGTTGGTTTTCCCATACCCACCCTCCATATTCCTGTGTTGTTTAAATTTGGAGGTTTTTGCAGTTGCCCGCCCCCACTGTAGATTTGATCTGGGACACACACCCCCCCAGTCCCATCTCGTTACCTCATTCTACCAAATAGACTCCTTCTGCATTCTTTTTAGTCATTTTTAATTTAATTGCATTTTTTAAACTGTTTGGTCTAACATTGCTACATACTCAAGTGTGCTAGCTTGCACTGCATTTGAATTGTTTTGACTGCTGGTTTAGCTACTTTTCTGTATACATATATATATATATATATAAAAAATTCCTTTCCTGCAACTAGTGTAGTCCAGATTCAGATTTGCTGTATCCAGGACTGTATGTAAGCTTCTGAGCCCCCCCCCAAGCTTTCTGTGTTGGAGGGAAGCCTTCTAGCTTATCAGTGGGAGTAGTAAGCACTAGGTAACCTATCTACCACATAAGGAGTGGTTCTGGCCCAGAAATTGTAGTTATTGGCCATTTGGGCAGTTTTTCCATCTCTCTCAACTTTCTGATTAAAAAGCCCCATTTGCACTTGTTTCCCCCCTTTCCTCTAACTAGTTTAGTCCAGATACAGATTCTTACCTTAAGCACTTGAATTTGCTTAATCGTGATCAGCACTTGTTCAGAAATTTTAAGCACTAAATAACCTACTAATTACTACAGCACTCAACCTTCCTCATTACCTAGAGGAAAACAGTTTTGGTACTTACTTTCCTCACTTGCTTAGAGAAAAACAGCTCTTGTACTCACTTTCCTCACTTATCTAGAGGAAAATAGTTTTTTTTATTCAGGCATGTCCAAGGGTCAGCTCCCAGTGTTCTCTCCTGTCTATCTGATGAATCTGGGTATCTTGGGGCAATGTAGAAATTGCCTCATGTGCACAGACAACTCTCTCCTCCTACCACCCAACACTACAACCTGTGAGAGATGCACTTATCTAGCCAAACTGGAGGTAAAGCTCTCTCCAATCAAGACTGAACTTGACAGTCAAGAGGAGAAGGTAAACACTTGCACCACACCACACTCATCACATAGTCTCACTAAATCTACACCACCAAAATCCACACATAGAAACACAAAAACATTTGCGGAGGCTCTCAGTAATAATCTGCTCAAGCAACAGAGACCTCCAAAGCAGAAATGCAAGCAACCTCCACCCCCCCCCCAACACAACCCAAATGACACATAGCCCGCAGACACAGTGTGCCACTCAACCACAGCAAATAAGGCAAAACAACGTACCCAAGACACTAGTCATAGGCGACTCTATAGTCAGGCACACTGATGTCCCACTCACCAGGCTAAACAAGGAGAAGGTTACTGTCAGCTGCCTGTCGGGTGCCAGGATCCGATACATAACCCACGCACTCAGGTCACTCCACAACAAGTACAAATATGACTCTGTCATTGTCCATGTTGGTGTGAACAACCTGAGACTTACCTCCCTGGACTACATGAAAAGAGACATGGAAGAGCTTTCAGTTCTTGTAGCCCAGGCAGGTATGACCCTAGCCCTGAGTAGCATTCTGCCATCACCCAGAATGATGTCGCAGTGCAAGGACAAAATGACTGACTTCAACAATTGGCTAAGCTTCTGGTGCCATTCTAAAGGGATCCAGTATCTGTCTGCCTGGGATGACATGGTTGACAGGCCACGATGCTTTTCCAGAGATGGCCTGCACCTGTCACCCCTGGGATTCCGGATACTGGCTAAGGTTCTTGCCGCCCCTATAGTGCCTTTTTTAGGCAAGGTTCAAATGACAAATTCACCACCATAACAGGAACAGGCAAGCAAAAACCTAGGGTGATGCTACTCAATGCTAGAAGTCTAAATCTCAAAATGCACTCACTCGAGGCATTCCTTAAAATGGAGAACATCGATATCTGTGCAGTGACTGAGACCTGGTTCAAGGTTCCAGAGAGCACCCCTGCACTACCAGGCTATAACTCATACCACACTTTTTGGCCATGTAACCTGGACTGGAACACCAAAGGCGGAGGTGTGTCCATATTCACTAAGGATATCCACACCTCCAGACTAGTTGCTCAGCATAATGCAGCCAAGGTTATCCAAGTGCAACTAACTCTGGGCAAAACTGCAATCCAAATTGTAGCTTGCTACAGATCACCCACCATGCCCCAGGATTCCCACTCCTCTTTTCTAGATGTACTGGAAAATATTAGGGATCAACCAAACACCCTAATAATGGCCAATTTCAACTACTCATGTACCAACTCCTTCGCTCAATGCTTTCTGGAATTCATAAACTCCAATGCCCTGAATCAACTTATCCACACCCCCACCAGGGGCAACAATATCCTGGATCTAGTCATTACCAATATGAGTGGCCGGTGTTCCACACCTGAAGTCAACGCCTCATTGGTCCGCTCCGACCATAAGCTAATTACCCTAGATATCCACATCCTGTCTCCACCCCCCATTAAGGAAACCATGGTAAAAAAAATTCTCCAAAGCCAACTTCATGCTTCTTAAGACAGAAGTGGTAAACTTCATAACACCCATGCAGATGGACAATACAGTTACGACTACTGAATCCTACACAATTGCACTTTATAAGCACTTACATGAGTGCATGGACCGTGCTATCCCAAACAGAACCAAGACGCTATCCTCCAAAAAAAGGAAGCCAATCTGGTGGTCCCCTGCCATAAACAAACTGTACAACAGAAGGAAGAAACTCTTGCAAAAGAGAGTAAAATCCCATGAGTGGAGGAGCTCCCTGGTCAGCCTCAGTAAGAAGCTGTGATCCCTGATAAAATCCTCCAAAGCTAGTTACAAAAACAAAATTGCCACTGATTCTAAAGACAACCACAAAGCATTCTATAGCTATGTCAAGAATCTCAATGGCAACACTCAGATCTGCTTTGAGTTACAGCACAATAGCACTAAATATACAGACCCAACTGATATTGCCAACATCCTGGCAGATAGGTTCAGTGCTAACTTTACCCCCTCTCACCCCCTAAAGAGCCCATCTCTATACCGGAAGAATGCAAAGTTCCTGTAATCATGGCTGCACTGGTAAAAACCACACTCTCCAAAGCCAAGAACACAGCATCCATGGGACCAGACAACATCCCAGGCTGCGTTCTACACAAACTACAGAACGAACTGGCACCCCACCTAAGTACCATATTGGTAATCTCCAAACTCTGGATCCCATGCAGTTTGGGTTTGTAAAAGCAGATCATGTCTCCTAAACCTGGTAGACTTCTTTGAAGCAGTCACCAAAGCCGTAGACAAGGGTAAGGTGGTTCACACAGCCCATCTAGATCTTGCCAAGGCTTTTGACACCATCCCCCACTCTGGAATTATAGATAAACTCACTAAACTAGGTATAAATCCCTATGTCACAAGATGGGTTGCCAACTGGCTCACTGACAGAACCCACACTGTGAAAGTAGCAGACTCCGAGTCCGACTTCAGACCAGTGACAAGTGGAGTACCACAGGGTTCAGTCCTGGGTCCTCTCCTGTTTGGTATCTACTTCTCTGAAGTACAGGCTAACACAGAAGGTCTTTGGCTAACGAAGTTCGCAGATGACTGCAAACTAGGAGCCATAATCAAAACTCCACAAGATGTGGACATCCTAGAAAAGGGCCTCGCCGAGACAGATGCCTGGTGTCAAAGCCATGGCCTCAAGCACAATGCCAAAAAGTGCACTGTCATCCCCTTTGGTAAAAACTCTGTACCCATGAACTACAACATAGGCAGTAGTATACTTAACACTGAGTGTGATAAGAGACCTTGGGACACAGGTGGAGAGTAGTCTCTCCTTTGATAATCACATCGCCACAGTAGTCAGGAAATCCTTCTACGTGGCACACCTCATCACAAAAGGTTTCTCATCCAGAAAAAAAGAGGTCATTGTTCCCCTCTACTCATCACTCATTAGACCCATTATAGAGTACAATGCCCCTTTTGGTATGTACCTCACAAGACATCTACAACAACTGGAAAGGCCGCAGAAATACCTCACAAAGAAGATTACCGGCCTCAAACAGATGCCCTACACAGACCGTCTCAAAAAACTCCAGCTTTACTCCGTCGCATATCGCCTACTCAGAGGTGATCTCTGCCTAACATACAAAGCTATGTCAAACCCAGAGCTGTTTGACATGCTCCACTTAAAGAAATCCCAATCCCTCCAAGCTACACGCTCTAGGGACCTAAACCTTGTCACCATATTAAACAAAACATGCCAGAGGGATAGATTCCTGTCCCAGAGACTTCCCATACTCTGGAATAAACTACCTGTCTATATCAAACAAAGCTCCTCATTAGCACTCTTCAAGAAAAATCTTGATGATTGGATGGGAAATAAGAAATTCACCCCGGGATCCCCTCTGTGGCTCTGCTCGACAGTGGCACAGGAAAATAATTTTCTTTGGTGGCAAAAGCCAGGGTACCTTTTTGGCTGGGCTTGTATAGGCCCCAGGGCTGATAGCCTAGTACCTACCTATGAACCTATGAATTCGTGGGCGTTTTGTTTTTCCCAAATGGGATGCCTATGCATTTTTTCGCATTAAGCTTGAGGCCATGACTTTGACACCAGGTGTCCATCTCAGTAAGGCCCTTTTGGAGGATGTCCGTGTCAGCCGGAGAGTCAATTATGGCTCCCAGTTTGCAGTCATCGGAGAACTTGGTTAGCCATAGTCCTCCTGTGTTTGCCTGTACTTCTGAGAAGTATATGCTGAACAGTAGGGGTCCCAGGACTGAGCCTTGCGGGACACCACCTGTGACTGGTTTATAGTTGGACCTGGAGCCCACTATTCTTACCGTGTAAGTTCTGTCTGTAAGCCAGTTGGCAACCCATCTCGTGATGTAGGGGTTTATGTTCAGGCTAGTGAGTTTTTCTGTAGTACCTAAGTGGGGAATGGCATTGAAAGCCTTGGCGAGGTCAAGGTAGGCTGTGTGAACCACCTTTCCCTCATTTATGGTCTTGGTGACTGTCTCGAAGAAGTCAGCCAGGTTTAGTAGGCATGATCTGCCCTTAAGAAAGCAGAACTGGGTTGGGTCAAGTGTTTGGAGGTTCCCAATGTCTTTGTTAATGATTTCAATGATGATGCTCTCCATAACCTTGCAGACCAGGCTAGTCAGGCTTATGGGGCGATAGTTACCAGGGTCAGTTGTGGCTCCTCCTTTGTGGAGTGGAATAACCGTTGCTGTGCACCATTCTATGGGCATGTAGCCTGTGAAGAGGCTGAGGTTGAACAGCGTGTTTAGGTGGGGATTTAGTTTGTTCTGTAGTTCGTGCAAGACGCAGCCTGGGACACCATCTGGCCCCATTGATGCTATGTTTTTGGCTTTTGAAAGGGTTGTTTTCACCTGTGCGTCTGTGATTTCCAGGACACTACACTTTTCCGGTATTGTTGTGGGCCCTTTTGTGGGGAGAGGGGGGTGAAGTTTGCACTGAATCTCTCTGCCAGAATGTTAGCAATACCAGTAGGTTCAGCATATTTTGTGCTATTTTGCACTAGTTCAGTGCATATCTGTGAGTTGCCATTTAGATTCTTAACATAGCTAAAGAAGGCTTTGTGGTTTTTTTGAATCCTTGGCTATTTTTCTTTCGAAGTTAGCCTTGAATGATTTTATGAGGGACCTTAGTTTCTTACTGATACTGATCAGGGATGTCTTTCCTTCTTGGGATTTGCTTTTTTTCTGAACTAGTTTCCTCCTTTTATTTCATTCTATCCTTTTCACTTACCTTTCCAACCACCAATCATTTCATGTTCAAACAGAACACTGTCTCATTGCCTAGCATTTCCAACCATGTAATTAACCTAAAGGAACAACTTCCTCTGCCTTGCAATGCATTTTGTTGTCTATCCTCTGTATTTATTATCAGCAACCTTTTTATCATATTAAATCATAAAATCCATTCTCCTATATCTTTATCTTATTCCCTTCACACACCCTTTTTAATCACATACCACCATTTAGCATCATATTGTACTAAAATATTCTTCCTGGATGTCTATTCTTATCCATTATACAATCATGTCACCTTACGGCTTCCTTGATTGTGCTTTCCAAGAATTTTAGTTCACTGCTTCATTGAACTGTCTACATGTTTTAAACTGCAGGTTCCCCGACCCTGACTGGCAGCTCTAATGACAGCAAGGGGTTAACTCTCAGATCGATCAATTATGAATTCCATTTTTAATTAAAACACTCCCCTTATTTTTCAAACATGACACAATTAGACTAAAGCAATGCTCAAAAACTGCTAAGAGGTATCGAGGGAAAGAAAATTAACCAGAGTTCAGAGTTTTCTGTTAAATGTATTCAAAGCATTTACTAAGTAGGTAGATAAAGGAAAAACTACATTCACTTTTACTTTTGTGAACATTCTTACGATCTTCTTTATTGCTCAATGAGCAGAACAGTGCTACATCAAAACACAGTGTTATTTTGAAAAAAAACTATGTTGTTTCTCTTTCCATTTACAACCCATTTGCAATACTTTTTAAAGTCCAGTACAAATACTAATTCTTACTCTTAGGGGAGACTGACATTTTACAGTTTCCCTCCATGGTGTCCAGTTCAAGTGAAGCAGGCAGCTGCACAGCTGTTATGGCTAGTGTAAGCCTCATGGAAAGCTCCCTCACTTCATTCTTATCCATGTTCTTTTTAACAGTGACTAAAGCTTCAGAGTCATTCTTACTGCAAGGTGTTTCTGCCAAAAGTAGCATTGTATTCTCCTACTTCTCCATAACTGCTGCCTTCCTCAGCCATCTTCCATTCCATATTTTTTTAATTCATGGATCACTTGTTTTGCATCCCAATAAAAGTCTTGTACACCCTCAGGTAGATGATCCATATACTTGAAGGGCAAATAAGCTTAAATCTTAGTGCATTCTCCCTGCACAGCATCATCACACCTGGGACAGTAATCAAGCAGCCTGAATCTTCACCACTGACACTGGAAAGGGATATTCACTTGGAATACAAATGGATACACTCAGCATTTTCAGATGCAGACCTCCCTGCATCAAGCACAATTTCCCTTAAGAGCACACAGGGAACACACATAGCCCAGGGTCTGGGTTTCTCTGTCTCTCCCCAGGTCCCCAGTAAGACTCCCCACTGGCACAGCTTCAGGGTTAAGTCCTCAGCTGAGTGCCCAAGCCAAGTCCTCCACCACTCTCTCTGTGAAACCAGTGCTTCAAGTCCCAGCCAAAATAGCTGACACACACATTCTTTGAGATTTAATTTTCATACAGACACACATACACACACACACACACACACACACACACACACACACACACACACACACACACACACACACACCTAGGAAAGGCTGGCACAGATTTGCTAGCTATGCCACCTTCTGTCCAGGCTATAAGGTAGATTCACTGCCATCAATCAGTTACTATAAGGTTCTTAAAAGGGTACCAATTGTACTGAGTGAAATTAATATTAATACAAATGGTAATGTTGACCAAACAGCCAGGCTTCCAAGAGTGGCCAGAGTTATCATCAAATAAATATAAGCAAATACTCTCAAAAATTAAATATTTTATAAAAAAGACTAGCCACAATGAAAAGTTAAAAAATATTTAATAATAAAAGAGCATGAAAATATTAAATATCTGTTTACAATAAACACCAGAGTTTCAATCACAGGAAATACTGAAAATAACACAGCTGGAAAAAGACACAGTTACAGAAGAAAACAATGCTTAACTATTCTCACTATATTTTCCTGACTAATCTAAAGAATTACTGTTCCTACTTACTGAATACAGCAAGGCAAGCCAATGGGGGAAAGAGTGGTGCTTGTTGTCAGATCCAAGACAGAATACAGAATGCTGAGAACAATCTCATACTAACATCTAAATATTATTTCTGGCTTACAGAGTGACATCACACACATCTGATCACCTGACTCTGTTTCCCGCACTATCCCCATCAATAGAAGCTGCCAGGGTTTAGCACCTATGTGCTATAATACACACTAGACCTTTAGCTAAGTTTTATTAAAGCATCTGAAAGCCATAAAACAATAAAACGATTCCACTCTTCCTACAGGAGCTACAACCTATTCTCTAGCATAGATATTGCATCTTTGGCTCCATTCAAAACTGTGGGATAACATCTTTATGTCTTAACCCATAAAGTAATTTAATTTCAGATATATTTTAAAGTTTTAGATTAACCACTTCTCTTCCAGTTCTCTGTTAAAATATATACATTTAATTCAGTTACAATAATACATGTACATTTATTTTCCTTTCAGCAGGGTGCACTGCTGATACATTTTAACACAGTCAAACCTCACAAATACATTTTCAGCACAAGCATCTTTATAAATCAGTTTGATACACAAATGGCATATGATTATTTACAAAATTCCAGCTAGCTGTGCTGGCATATGTTACACATCCACTGCCCCACTTCTCCTGGCATGGCTGGCAGTACTTCTTATCATCACACACGAGAATAAAGATATTACTTTTCTGTTAAGAAGCCACAGAATAATCATCTACAAAGACCCACAATTGTCCATAAATAAGCTTCTTGTCGTTTTTTCCACAGGCATAAAACTGAAATGTAACTCACATCAGGCTTCAAGTCTTTCTGAGTTATATCCCTGGGGTGAATACTCTGTAGACTATTTCAATGAATATTTCTTCACCCCCTAAGCCTGTCCACTGGGCAATTTGCTTTTTTATAAAGTTCTTGCATTTGGATCCCTTCCATTTTCTCTGTGATATTTGTAAAAAAAGAAGTTATGTACTCACCATAACGTTCTATGTTTGTTGTCCATTTCGCCGTTCATTCTTACAATGATGGGCTCGGCTCTGACTCGGCCGAATACTTAGCTGAAGATCTCAAACTTGGCTCATGGCAAGAAGGTATCCCACAATGCAGTGGTGTAATTCCCCAGATCTTGTTTGCTGCTAATACTGAACAATATGTACACTATATACATATCTACAAACATATACATATAAACAAGTATCTAAGTCCATACCAAATGTACTGGAAGGAGAAACAAGCTGAGACAAAGAACTCCTGAGGTAGTGGAAATCTACCAGGTCCACAAGAAGTCTTTGGCAGGGGGAAGGAGGGAGGGTTCGTAAGAATGAATGGCGAGATGGACAACAAACATGGAACGTTATGGTGAGAACATAACTTCTTTATGTTATGTTGTCCTATCTCGCCTTTATTCTTACAATGATGGGACAGCGTCCCTAGCACTTTTTCCTGGGTGGCTCACGGGAGTACACCTTTAAGCACCGTGGAATCTAAGGATTCCCTGTCCCTGGAGGCCAAATCCACTTTGTAATGAGTAATAAAAGTATGTGGAGTAGATCAAGTAGCTGCTGCACAAATATTATTTACAGGAATTCTGGCCTGAAAGGCAGATGACGTAGCCAATGCTCTAGTGGAATGAGCCTTTACTTTGAAAGGTAAATCCTTGTGATTTGATTTATAGATAAATGTAATACAATTTGAAAGCCAATTAGAAAGAGTAGTTTTTGAGACTGAGGACCCTTTTTTTGCATCCAAATAGGATACAAATAATTGGTCAGATTTTCTGAAGTCTTTGGTTCTATGCAAACAGAATCTGAGTTGTCTGTGCACGTCCAGTTTGTGTAATTTGTACTCTGCCTTGTTGCTATGTTGAGGAAAGAATACTGGAAGTTCTATGGATTGGTTTATGTTGTTTGGAGAAGCAACTTTAGGTAAAAAGGAAGGGTTAGTACGTAAGGATACCTTATCCTTATGAAAAATCAAATATGGTGGTTTAACAGAAAGAGCATGCAGTTCTGACACCCTTCTAGCAGAAGTTATAGCCACTAGAAACAAGGTCTTCCATGAAAGGAACTTGAGGTCTGAAGACGAAGAGGACTCAAAGGGAGGTAAAGTAAGATGAGACAAAACAAAATTTAGATCCCAAGGAGAAAGGGGTTCCTTGGAGGGAGGTCTTAATAAGGAAGCACCTTTTAAGAAGGCTCTACACAACCTGTGTGACATTAAGTTTGAAGAAGTATCACCAATATGAAAATATGAAATTGCAGCAAGTTGAACTTTGATGGTTGCTGCAGCTGAGCCTTGTTGAAACAGTTCCGCAAAAAATTCCAAAATAGAATGAATAGGTGCAGAAAAAGGATCAATGTTCTTATCTTGAGCCCACAGGGAAAACCTCTTCCATCTACTAGAACACAGCTTTCAAGTGGAAGCTTTATGGGAGGACATTAAGATATGTCTAACAGTGGGAGTGAAATTGTGAAGCCTGACTAAATTGGGAAGTGGAGCAGCCAAGCTGTCAGTTTTTGGGTGTGCAGAGAAGGATGAAGCTCCCCTGACATATGAGTCGGCAGATCTGGCACTGGGTCCAGAATCCAAGGCTTCTCCTGAAGGTGAGGCCAAAGGAAGGGGAACCAAACTTGGCGAGGCCAGTAAGGAGCAATGAGAATTATCCTGCTTCCCAAGCTTTGTGCTTTCTGAATTACTCTGAGTATGAGAGGAAATGGTGGAAAGGCATATATAAGTCCTGAGGGCCAATCGTGAGCAAGAGCATCTCTCTGTGTCTCCCCCTGGAGGGGGAAACTAGGGTAAAGTAGTTGCTGCACTTGGCATTCATGGGAGTGGCAAAGAGATAGCAGCAAGGCTGTCCCCATGTCTAGAAAATCATTTTCGCTACATTGTGACTGAGAGACCACTCATGAGGCATTAGGATTGCTCTGCTCAGCTTCTCCGCTATCACGTTGGACTTCCCCGGAATGTACATTGCGATCAGAAAGCGCTGGGAAGAAACTGCCCATTGCCATACTCTTAGGGCTTCTCAACAAAGGGGGTAAGATCTGGTTCCCCCTTGCTTGTTTATGTACCAAACCACAGACATATTGTCTGACTGGATCGCAATAGTCCCTAGAGGATGAGAGTCTTGAAGTGCTTGCAATGCAAGAAGCACTGTTCTCATCTCTAGAACATTTATATTCAAGTGAGCCTCGTGTTCTTGCCATGTACTTTGGACTGTTCTTCCCAGATAATTTATTTATTTTATTTATTTATTTTACATTTGTTGACCGGGAAAGTCCGACTGGACACATGTCCATTTTCAGCGGAGGCCCGGGGAGAAAAGCTCCAATAGTACATAGTAGGTTACAAAAAGTTCCAATAGTACATAGTAGGTTGCAACAATGTTTGACAGCTAACATACGATTGTAGTTATGCACTAAATACCCAGGGAAGAAAAAAAAGTTACATTAGTATGTACAATAACAAGTATAAAGAGAAAAACAAAGCATCATATAGTTAGTATACACAGGTAAGAAAAAGTTACATTAGGATGTACAGTGAACAATTATTATAAGAAACAAACCTACAAGTAGTTAGTTTCAGGGGAGAGTAGATGGCTTGAGGCCTAGGAGGATAGTAATTTCACTGAGGAGGTTGAGGGGAGCTATGGGTTAGTCTGGATTAGAACATTGGCAAAGCCAGTGGGATTTGAAGTGGTGGGAGAGGCCATTTCTGAAAGTATTTAGGGAGGTTGATTCGGTGAGACTAGGTGGAAGAGAGTTCCATATTTTACCCACTGTGTTTGAAAACAGAGAGTCACCTCCTGAGTTACAGGATTTGATTGTCTGTGCGAGTAATCTGTGAGATGATCTTAGTCTATTTAGGTTGGTATAAGGGGTAATTATTCCAGACAGGCCGGGAGTGTTTTCAGGTTGAGAGAGTATTTTGTAAGCAATAATAAGTTGCTTCTGTAGAAGTAGATTTGGTAGTTCTATCCAACCTAGGTTCTGAAGATTAGTACAGTGATGGGTTTTGTAGGGCAGGCCTGTGGCAAATCTTGCAATATGATTATAACAACAAGAGAGTTTAGATAGATCCGATTTGTTGGGATTTGTAAGTATGGGGAGGCATACAAGAGGGTAGAAAGGAGATGGGTGCGAGCAATGGCAACTTTAGCCGTGGGAGTCAGAAAAGATTTTATTCTATAAAGGGACCCCAGTTTCTTATTAACAGTTTTGATAGTTTGGTTGATGTGCACATCAAATCTGAGTTTGTTGTCAATGGTAACCCCTAATAGCTTGGTATGAGGGTCGGGGTGATGGTGGTTCCATTGTTGGATTGTACACAAAAGGGAAAAGTTGGTGTTTTATGGGTAGGATGGAAGAGTAGCATTTTCGTTTTTGGATTAAGGATCAGTTGGCGTTCTGATAACCAATTCTCAACTGCAGTGAAACAGTCTTGAGTTTTGGATAATAGAATAGTTGGGGATCTATCTGAGCAAATTAAAGTCGAGTCATCAGCATATTGAATACATGTAGACTCTGGGATGACTTTGTTAAGATCATTAATAAAGATGGAAAATAGAAGAGGGCCAAGTATGGAACCTTGGGGACTCCTATGGTGTTGGGTATGAGGTCGGAGAGCTTGCTTTGCCAGAGCACAGCTTGTTGCCTATCAGAAAGATAGGCATGAAACCAGTCTAGGGTTTTGTTATCTAGATAGAGAGTTTTTAGGGTTGCATGCAAGAGTTTGTGGTTGACCATATCAAAAGCTTTTGATAGGTCCAAGAAGAGGGCTGAAGAAATTTTTTGTCATTCGGTTAAGATTGATAGTGTTTGTGAAAGAGAGGAGAGCGGTAGTAGTGCTATGTTTGGGCCTGAAGCCATGCTGGGAGTTGGTTAGCAGGTTTTCCTGAGTTAGGTAGTGGATGAGTTGTTTGTGAATACTTTTTCCATGATTTTTGCCAGTGGTGACAAAATGGCTATTGGTCTGTAGTTTGAGAGGTCAGTGGATGAGCCACCTTTATGGAGGGGATGACATGGGAGATTTTCCATATGGAGGGATTGTGGATTCAGTTATGGTCCGATTAATTAAGATTGAGATGGGATAGGCTATAACATCCGCAGCTTTTTGTAGAAAGTCTGCTGGAAGTAGGTCTGCCGAGAGTGGTTGGCTTTAGTTTCCTTAGTAAGGATCGGATGTATGCAGTAGGGACAGGTTGTAGGTTGAATAACGGCGTGGTCTTCTGGGTGGGACTTGTGGTTAGGAGCAGGGGGCTACTTGTTGGTTGGCTAAGGATTTGATCACATCGATGAAGAAGGTATTAAAGGATGTGGCCACTTCATCTGGGTTTTCATAGTTAGGTTTGCTGGTGTGGGGTGGAGGACCTGCCTGGATGGAGAAGTTTGTTTATTCCTGTCCAAAACTTTTGGGGGTTGTTTTGATGTTTATGTTGTAGTTGGAAATAGTAGTTCTTTTTGTCCATTAAGATAGATTTTTGTGTCATTTCTTAGTTTTGGAAGTTGGTACGGTCTAGGGGTGTCTTGGTAGTACGCCATTTATTCCATGCTTTGTTTCTAGCTTTGATTTTGGCTGTGGAGTCTTTTGATAGCCATGGTGCTATGAGAGCTTTTGTTTTGATTAACCGTTTGGGGCATGTGTGTCAAGTATGTTTAGAAATGTGGAGTTAAATTTTATTACAGTTTCTTCTAGTGGGAGGTGTTTTAGGATTGACCAGTTACAGGACTGCAGCTCATTTCGAATCTAGTGATGTCAAAATGTTTGGTGCTTCTAACAGTCCTGAGTACAGGGAGGTGGCAGCTACCACTTTTGCTTTTACCATATAAGTAATGAGGTGATCACTGAGCTCATTAGTAATAGTCCCAGATTTATAAGTTCGGTTTATGGTTAGTGAGTATCCAGTCTAGGATACTTTCTTTTTGTTTGTTGCTGCCAATTCTAGTAGAGGTGGTAATATTTTGTGAGAAGCCATGGAGATTGATATTGGTTGGGTCTGTCTCTGACACACATTGATTCCAGTCAATGTTGACATCTCCCAGAATTATGGTTTCTTGTGGGAAGTTATTTGTCAGCCAACTTAGAGTGTTCTCAAGAGTGTCAGAGTTGTTCCCAGGGGGAATATAGATTACGATTAGGTTAATACTTTTTTCTTTATTTAGTTGTAGTTTTAGGGTTGTTAATTCTACGTTGGGTATTTGCGGTGGCTGAGTGGGGTGTAGGGTAACGTTGAGTGTGCTTTTGAAGAGCACAGCAGTACCACCACCTCTTTTTTTGAGGCGATCGGTCCTGTATATGTTGTAGCCAGGTGGCAGGATTTCGTTATCTTTGGTCTCTGGTTTGAGCCAGGTTTCTGTGAGACACATAATGTCAGGGAGGTAAGTTGCTAAAAGAGCATGTAGATTATGAATTTTATTATTTAGGCTTCTAATATTAAGGTGGCAAATAAGAAGGGAGTCAGGAGGTCTTGGAAACAAGGATGTTTTATTTGCACTGTCATTTGATGGAGGGCCTGGGTTTGGATGTATGTCTCCATCTATATTTATGTTTTACTAAGATACATTATTAGCTTCATCAGTTTATGTAGTAGTTTATCTATGTTTTTGGACTTGGGGTAGATTATGTTTGGTTTATAGGAGTAGTGGAAGTGAGTAAGCGGTGTTTTGTTGATTAGGTAGTGAGTAGGGTGATTAGTGTTGATCAGAAATGTGGGAGTACTAGTTTGGTACTTTGGATAATGAAAACCTGGGTGTGTCTGGGACTCATATATAGTTAGCAGGTATAGTGTGATAAGAATTGGTAGGGTGAGAGTTACAGTTTTTGGGCTGCTATAGTGATATGGGGTGTTAAGGACTTCATACTGTTGCTTGATTGGTTATAAGATAGTTAGTGTAGGTGGTTTGGTATTGGTTGGGGGAGAGGCGGGGTGGGGAGTGAGGCAGTGTGATTTGTGAGCCTAGTGGACTTGGAGGGGCAGTGAAAGAGGTGGGCCAAGAGTTTTGAGTGGCTAGAGATAAAGGAGGGGTGTGGTTAGTTAAGTATAAATATAGGGGTACTGGGGGGTGGGATACGGGGCAGGGTGGGCGGAGCCGAGCCCGAGCAGCGAGCTTGAGGGGGTTAATCCCACTCCACACAGAGCAAGTCCAGGTAATACACTAGTAGATGTTTTTTCCTTGCTACAGGGCTCTACAAGTGAAGCATAATAGTAGCTGCACTTTTGCTTATAGTTTGGGACTAGCTCCTCTGTTTTACTCAGAATTCACACTAATTTTCCAAGTAAGTGAGGAGAAGATACTGTTGTTTATGCCTTACTGCTGTGTGTGAAACCCAGTTCAAGCTAGTTTAGGGGATACTTTACAATGTAAAATACATTAGTAGCTTTCATTTTAGTAGGATATTGACCTTGTAGATGAAAGTGTTTGGTAGATAGTATAGTTCTGGGCTGTTGGTAGATAGTTTAGTTCTGAGCTGTTCTACACTTTAGGTATCGCTTTCTTCCTTAGCGATATTGAGAGGGAGGTCGGGTAGATTACAGGACAGTACCTGAACAAATAAAAGAAAAACATTCAGCTTGCTTTTAGAGTTATTAATTGCAAAGCTATAAAGTAGAGTTAGGGTACAGGTTTCAATGCAGTTTGTATGTAACAGAGCCTAGAGCAGGGATTGAACTCCCTTTTAAACTTAATTGCAATCCAACAAGTATATAAAGATCTGTTAGTAAGCTGAGCCAACAGGTTAATGGAACAAACAGTCGCTTTTGAGTTGACTCACTTTATCATTCAGGATAAATGCAACACATTTTAGACTTCATTATTGCCCTGAAAAGACCAGTCGCTAATAATTGAGCAGTTTGGTTACAAAGGACACTTCGCTATTTTTGCTTAGTTATTCCTAATACTGAAACACATCAATGTCCTTAAACACAGCAGTCGCTGATAGTGTCCTCTTTCAATTTAACATAGTAATTCAAATATAACTGTTTAAAGTAGTCAAAACAAACAATTCACAGCGCCTTTACCTAGCAGGTGACGCTACTAGTGGGTACACGCTACCTCTGAGTGAGTAACTGCGTGAGAAGGTAGCGAGACGCTGAATACAGTTTGTGAGCTAAATTATTCTACAGTGTGGTCATAGCTGTAAGAGCTACACTTAGATCACATTTATAACTGAACCATCTGTTAGAATTACACTTTAGGATGCGCTGTAATTTATAATTATAAATACATTGGTTTTATGTGATGTTACATACCCCTGAGATGCGCCTACAAACTTAGATTGCAACACAGCAGTAAATGACTAAAAATGGCGGGCTCTTAGGGAGTTATGATACCTTGCATTCGTCATAGGCAGGGGGTGGGGGTTAATCCCACTCCACACAGAGCAAGTCCAGGTAATACACTAGTAGATATTTTTTCCTTGCTACAGGGCTCTACAAGTGAAGCAGAATAGTAGCTGCACTTTTGCTTATAGTTTGGGACTAGCTCCTCTGTTTTACTCAGAATTCACACTAATTTTCCAAGTAAGTGAGGAGAAGATACTGTTGTTTGCGTCTTACTGCTGTGTGTGAAACCCAGTTTGCAAGCTAGTTTAGGGGATACTTTACAATGTAAAATACATTAGTAGCTTTCATTTTAGTAGGATATTGACCTTGTAGATGAAAGTGTTTGGTAGATAGTATAGTTCTGGGCTGTTGGTAGATAGTTTAGTTCTGAGCTGTTCTACACTTTAGGTATCGCTTTCTTCCTTAGCGCGATATTGAGAGGGAGGTCGGGGTAGATTACAGGACAGTACCTTGTAGATGAAAGTGTTTGGTAGATAGTATAGTTCTGGGCTGTTGGTAGATAGTTTAGTTCTGAGCTGTTCTACACTTTAGGTATCACTTTCTTCCTTAGCGCGATATTGAGAGGGAGGTTGGGGTAGATTACAGGACAGTACCTTTTAGATGCATATACAACTCTTCTTCCCCATCCTTACTTATAGCTAGTCCTTCAACTGGTCTCCTCAAAGATGTTCACAGAACATTGGTATAGACATAATTCTTCAAGCTCTCAACTGTCCAGATTTTCGCAGAATGTCCAAGATTTTTTGCCTTGTACTGACCGTGGGTATGTGTCGGCCTGTAAAATCTGATGTTTGTACCGAAAATGTCCAATTTTGGCCATTTGAAAAGGTGGCAACCCTAGTCCGCGACACTTTCTCAATATTACTTAGGTAATTTCACTAATTTCAACTTCTTTGGTTACTCGTCAAAATTTAGTAGCCAATCCTAATTAGTAAGTAAAACATGTACCTCGTTGTCGCGACAGTCCTTCTCAATGACCTTTGCGTACTGTACCACCCCCACCCTGTGTGGGAAGCATACTTGGTCACTGTAGCTATTGGCTGAAGTGGAACAAAGGGTCTGCCTATTGTCACATGAGTGCAGTGTATCCACCATCTCAAGTCATTCTTGAAAAATTCCGTCATTCTGATCAGATGAGACATTGGGAGCTCTTGAAGTGACCATTGGGAGAATAATAGCCATTGAAGAATCCTCATGTGCATTCTGGCAAGAGGAACTAGTGTAATTGTGGAGGCCATTGTTCCTAATAAGCGCAGAATTACCTTTGCTTTCACTTTGTCTTTAGGAAGGAGGTGAAGAATTTGCTGTCTCAGTGCTATGACTCTTTCTGTTGGAAGACATGCTACCATAGATGAAGTGTCTAGATCTGCGCCTATGAGTGTAATATGTTGACAGGGCAACAAGGCAGATTTTTGAAAATTTACTGTAATGCCCAACTGATTGCAGATATCCAATGTTAGATCCCTGGCTTGTAGGAGTACATGCTTGGTGGTGGCAGATAGGAGCCAGTCGTCTAGATAGGGAAACACACGGAATCCTAGATGTCTCAGGTGAGTCATGAATACTGCCATACATTTGGTGAACACTCTGGGAGCTGTAGTGAGAGCAAAGGGCAGAGCTCTTAACTGGTAATGGCTGGCTCCCAGCCGGAAGCGTAAGTACCTTCTTGATGTCTTGTCCATTTTTATGTGGTAGTAAGCATCTTGAAGGTCTATCAAGCACATCCAATTGTCTTTCCCTAAAAAGGGAAGTATAGACTGCAGTGTCACCATTCGGAACTTTGACTTTTTGACAGATTTGTTTAACTTGCTTAGGTCCAACATGGGCCTCCAGTCCCTTGTTCTTTTTGGAACTAAAAGAATCTTGAGTAAGTTCCGAATCCTATTTGGTCTGCGGTGTACTTCTTGGATGACTCTTTTGTGGAGCAACTTTTGAACCTCTATAGTTGCTTGTTCCCTTAAATTGGGTGGAACATCCGGGAGCGTTTTGGTCTGTGGGACGGGTTTGGAAAAAGGGATGGAGTATCCTCTGATTATTATGTTTAGTACCCATTTGTCGTTTGTGATACTTCGCCAGGCTTCTGGGTACATTGATAAACGTCCCCCGACTGCCTCCACAGTACAGCAGTCAGGCCTCCTTTCAAAAGCATTGAAAAGGGGGCCCGCAAAAGGAATCACAGTCACCCTCATTTTGCAGGCCCCCCTCTGCCTCTGGGGTGGTGTCTATCGTTATTACCTCCCTCTCTGCCCCTGGGGAAGGTATCACCCTGTGTATCTTGGAAAAATCTCTGGGATCATTTGAACCACATCTTTCCGCTCTTCTGACCTTTGGGATAAGGTCTTGAAGGTACGGGAAAATGTACTCCAACGGCAGAGAGAGTTTTTCCATCTTGCTCGCACCGGGTTAGAGTGTCTTTTACTTTGGGTCCAAAGAGTGAGGAACCATCAAAAGGGGTGTTAGTAAAGGTAGACTTAAAGAGATCTGCAAAATTGCTCAAGCGCATCCAGGAGTGTCTCCTACGGGAAACTCCGGAACCCGCTGCTCTGCTCGCTTCATCTGCTGCATATGATATGAGCCTCGTGCAGGAGTTGACAATGGAATTTAAGGTGGACAGCTGGGAGACCTTTTCATTCACCCCTGCAGCTACTGAACCTTGTAAAGTATCTCCTAGCTCTTTCAGGAGATCTCTTTGTAGCCTCATAAAATGGGATATGTAGTTCAGCGATCGCAGTGAAAAAGCTGCTGAAGAAAAGATACTCTTCCCGTATCTGACCATCATTCGAGAACCTTTACTCAGAGGATAAACAGATGAGGAAGTTTCTGCAAGTTCCTTCTTGCTGGCTGCTGCCACCACCATAGCATCTACAGGTACTCCTTTTGTTAGAAATTCTTTGCCCAAAGGAGCTGACTAAAATTTGTTTGGCCTCCGAGGGACTGGTTCCATAGTGTCGGGTGACTCCCACGCCTTTCGACTAACTAGATCCATTAGTTCATCGAAAGGCAGAGACACCCAGGAGGCTGAAGGTTGAGACCCGAAAGCCTTCAGGTACACTGACTCATCAGAAAGGGTAGAAGTCTGCCAGCCGCCTCTTTGCTTGAGGATCTCTAGAATATCTGCAAATGAGATATCATCATAGGACGACTGTGAGGACCCTTCCGACTCATCAAGGTCAGTGTCTGAAGTGATGGACTCATCTGGGGAGTCAACATGCTTCCTCTTGCAAGTTCTCTTCCGAGGTGGCTCCTCAGAAGGATATTCTGGGGAGGCCTCGGTTGAGAGAGGTTCGCCCAATGGGGGATCCTGAGGCTCTGGGTCTCTGCTGTCTTGAGGAATGGGTGGTGCTGAGACAGTAGCCGGTGCCTTGGGGGGACGAGTACTGGTATCCTTCTGTGGTGCTGAATGGGTAGACAACACACTCCTCATCAGCTCAAAGGCAGATTCCCCCCAGCTCCGAAGACTCCCCCAGCTCTTTGGAGACAGAGGAAGGCAATGCAGCCAACAAGATCAGACCCGAGGCTGATGTAGGAGCCGAGCTAAACTGAGCCGATGCTCCAAGGGGTAAGCTCGGCACCGAAGAAGATCAGAGCCGAGAACCCCCTCCCGAGGCCGACCAGGGAACCCCACCTCCCAGACTCACTGGACGACACCGAGAGAGTCAGAGCAGATGTCGGTTCCATGGGCCCCGAAGGGGGTCCCGGAACCGACGTTTCCACGGTAAGTGGTACTGAGCACTCCGGCTCCGAAGGACCAGCTTGGCTCGGAGGAGGAGCAACAGTGGGCACAGTAGGCTCCGAAACCAAATGGCTTTGAGCCAAGAATAATTTGGTCAGCGCCAGCAACTTGAGGAATCTACACACCACCTGTTCCATGTCCTCATCTGATAAACTTCTTGTAGACCTGGAAGATAGGGAAGGAGATAGAGACCTATGGAGGATTGGTGATCTCAAGGTCGGAGAAACCAGCAAAATTTCAATGGACCGGCTCTGAGTGGAGGTATCTTGCGGCTCTGAAGGCTTTGGAGCCAAAGTACCATGCCTATCAACCAAAAGAACTTCCGACGGCTCTGAGGGCTGTGGAGCCGAGGAAGTAGTGGCCTTTGAAATTTTTGGGAATCTGACTGGCGGCTCCAACTGAGCCGATGTAGCTGGAGATTGTCTTTTGTGAGATTTATCCTTTTTTGATGAAGGAGACGAAGAAGAGGAAGAAGAGCTATGAATGGCTTCTTCAAAGAAAGGCTTTAAGAGCCCTTTTAGAATCATCTTGTTTCTTCTTCTTTCCTGAAGAACTCTAGCACTAAATGAATGACAGAAGGTGCAGTCTTCTTGGAGATAAATGGCACCAAGGCAATAAACACAAACAACATGCCCATCAGTGATGGGCATCTTTTGCGAGCACTTCTGACATTTTGTAAAGCCCGAAGGCTTGTGTTTTCTCTCTCTCTTTTTGATCTTTAGACATTTTCACAA
The DNA here is from genome assembly GCF_019279795.1 of Protopterus annectens. Lineage (NCBI taxonomy): Eukaryota > Metazoa > Chordata > Ceratodontiformes > Protopteridae > Protopterus > Protopterus annectens. The sequence goes on from NC_056747.1 coordinate 202,188,471, forward strand.
AAAGAGCCTAAAGGCTATAGCACAACACAAACAACAAATATTTAGCTAAGACTAATATGCTACAGGTTACTAAAGGACAATGCAAAGAGGAACGACCAGGGAAAGAAAATTAGAACCTCTAACTAAAAACGGTTTTAATTTCCACACAAAAAAACAATGAAACAGTACAAGCCCTCTAACTTAAATGGGCGTATAGCTCTCTAACTTAAACGAGCTATGAAGACACACACAACAAACAACCACTACACAGGATACCAAAGGGCCTAGAAAGCAACAGCAAAGCCGTGCTGAAGGGAGAAAAAACTATCTCTATTTAACTAAAAACAGCAAAGAGACACAACGAGTTAAATCTAGTAATAGCAAGTTTTGATAAGGTAGATAAAAAAAATATCACAACTTAGCCATGGCCAAGATAAGCACATCCAACCTCGTAAAGCAGCAAATGAGATCTGGGGAATTACACCACTACATTGTGGGATACCTTCTCGCCACAAGTCAAGTTTGAGATCTTCAGCTAAGTATTGTCCAAGTCGGCTCCGAGCCCATCACTGTAAGAATGAAGGCGAGATAGGACAACATAACATCATATGTTGCCTCTGAGTCCTGTCTTCCATTTAGTCATTTTTCTCACTCATTTCCTCTTGCTGAGCCTCCAACTCTGCCATTCAGATTTTCAGGTCAGCCTCCACTTTTTGGACATTTCTAGTTCAGAGTGCTGACAGTGTTCCTTCTATTTAATGTAATCCTTTTTTCATTTGCTTTATGTAGTCTGATAAAGTTCCATTAATTTTCATTACCTCCTCATCCATCCAAACAATTTTATCTTGCAGATGAGATGCACTTCTTTCGTGCTTTTCCATAACTTTCTGTTTGCCTACTGATTCTCCTGCCAAGTGCACTAACTCTCCCATTTGCTGTAGACCTTTGTGACAGCTTTTGTTATTTCTTCCCATCAAAGAGACATACAGAGTCTTCAGCGTTCTAAAAATATCAATAATTAAAGGTTTCCTAGTTAATTGCTGGCTTTAAGACTAATTTATCAGTAACCGCTTGGGAGGGATATTTGATCAGACTTAACTCTTCAGACCCATACCTGACGTCATCTAGTTAATTGCAGAATATTGCAATGTTATCATATTAATAAAGGTTTGCAGTATGACAAGCACCTTCAGATCTGGTTCTCTGAATCATACCATCTCTTTGAAATGCGCATCTTCACTCATGCAAGACAAGGATGGCTTCTTCTTCATAAAAATGTGCTTAATACCTTTTTAAACTGGCTGAGTAATCTAACTGAAAGTGAATTTAATATTTGCATTATTTGAATGATAAATAATGGCAATATAAATATATTAATAATATTTATACTATCCAGTAATTAAAAATGTTTGGAATCATACAGATTAATGGCATTACATCGCTTCCCCGAGTAATCTACAAGCATTAAATCAACAATTTGCTGAAATTTTTATATGCATCAAAAACACAAATTAATTCACTCTCGATATATCTTCTGCATCATTAATCTAAAGTGGACATGCCACATCTGTCTAATCTTTCTGATTTTTGATAGCTTTTCTCATTATCAATTATAATTTAAACTGCATGAAATATTTTCTTAATCAGTGTTATTTGCTTTTCTGGAAAAGAAATGATGGCTAAAGCAAAGGCAACTGTAAGAGTTAATGTACTATTTTGTTTCTTAACCAAGTCTTTTTCAAGATAAAAAATCAATACATTAATAGCTAATACAAATAAAGAAAAAAAAGACACCCATCTTCTTACTCCAGTAATTAACTAAAAATATGATTTATAGTCTCCACTCACTCAGTGTAGCAAAAGTGAATATACATTTCTTCTTTTGTCCTGAAGTGGTATTGGGTGTATTCATACAACTGTCATGTGTACGTTCTATTAAGAATATCAAAGGCTTTTTCTGCATCGGTTTTAACTATTCCACTCTAGTCCACTTACTCAATTTATCAGGTCTATTATTTTAAATGTTAACCTGAGAAGCATATACAATAACATTTCTGAGGTACATGCTTGGAGAACTCTCCTATTACCTGACCTTCTGACAGCCATACAAACATGGTTGAAACCAGCAACTCATAATGAGGAAGTGGCCCCACTAGGCTATAATATACTAAGATGTGATAGAATAAAAAGGAAAGTAGGTTGTGTGGCCACAATATATAAATAAAAAAGCCTCGGTCTGACTACTCACCCACTCACCCCTCCTACAACTGCTAATGTAGTAATTCTCATGACAGCCCTCAAAACCAACAGACAGAAAAATATAACCATCGTATGAGTATATATCTCCCCTGGCAACAACTATGACACCTTTCAAGAAATACTCTCTTGGGTGGCCAACAATATCAGCCATGAAACCCTAATACTATATGGCTTCGATATTGCTGATCATGCCTCTAACAGGACTCTCCTACAAATGACATTAACCTCTTCTCACAATTTATAAATAATCCAACAAGACTCAACAAAAATAGGGATATACAAAGTATCCTTAATTGGATTCTTACTAATAATCTTATCAACACTACTCTGCATGTGTCCTGCCCCACAGTCTCAGTAACACCTTCCCAAGTATATAGTCAGCAAACATATAGCTACCCCTAGAAGTCAGAACTACAACCTATCTAGCAACACATCTAACTCTGACATAACCCCTTTCAAAGCTGAACTACAACTGATAAACTGGAATTGGCTAAAAACACTATGACTTAACAAAGCTGTCTCCCTGTTTAATAACATATTTTTCAATATACTCAACATACATGCCCCTGTTAGAAACAAAAGGGCTAAACCCTGTTCCCTGTATTAATAGAGAAACAAAAATGATAATGAAAGAATGAAATAACACTTGGCTCCTCTTGCAGACAATTAAGCAATTAAGTCAAAAACTTAATTAACTCTGACAAAAAAAAACAGTTCTGTACTAATATACAACATTCCAGACTAACAAACCTATATATTTTCTGGTTATTAATAAATACATTGATCCAACCTGGCAATACTACCCAACCTACGCCAACAATCAATAACTTCTCTGATACTATAGCTAGCCATTTTAATACATATGTTATCCAATCATTAGCATCCCTTCTAAAAGACAAAACTCTAAACCCACCACTTAAAGAAAAAACTAACCTCTTTTCCTCTAAAATCCGTCTCCAACCTGTTCTAACCTCCTCAATGAAAAATATTCTACTACAACTAAAACCAACACAACTGGCCCCTGACAACATCCTAGCCGAATACATCAAAACTGCAGCTGAACCCTAGCCTACCTTATATCTATCTTAATCAACAGCTCCATTACAGAAAGCTATGTTTCTATAATCTGGAAGGCATCATATAGCTTGCCACTACATAAAGGTGGAAAGTCTGTCAACTTCACTATCATTCTACTGCTATCCTATCCCCATTATCCATGATCCTTGAAAAATGCATACACCACCAACTCCATAACTCCATACTTAATAATAAATGTCTCTTCCCAACTAAGCACGGCTTTCACCTACACCATAGCACTATCTCTGCACTCCTCAATTTCTCAACATCAATTAACACAAACAGAAACTCTGGTAAACTGGTATTTTCCCTACTCCTTGATCTATCCAAGCTCTTTGATACAGTATCTCACCCAAAACTAATCCAAAGACTAACAAATCTTGACCTAGACTCTTCCTCCCTTGAATGGTTTAACAACTGCCTCTCAAACAGACAATAGGCCATCTAATAGCAATATTAAATTTCATCATTTCTTCCTGTAATTTTTGGCATTCCCCAAGTATCTATTGTGGGCCCACTCTTATTTAACATCAACAACACAGTGCTACCATCGTACAGTACGCAGTCTTTATAGAGATAATCTGCTGTATAAAGACCTTTGAAAAACTGCAACAAGTAACCCAAGAATCCTTATTCATCCTGAGACATGGGTCTCCAAATCTCAACTCCTATTAAACCCCCCAAAAAACAAAACTAATCCTGTTCACACCCAAATCTTGCAATGACAAAAAGCCAAATTCATTATAACTTCTCTTAATAACATGAAAATAGAAACAGTCACACATGCCAAGCTTCTCTGAGCAAATACTGATGAATAAATGAAATTCAACATTTGCACACAAGAAGTAGTCAAAACAACAGGTCTACTACATTTCACTGAAAGCTCATTTCACTGAAGCTCAGTTGCATGCGCACAATTCACTGAAAACTCATTTCATTGAAAACTCACATGAGAGTTATATGTGGCCTTTTCCCCACTGTAGTGTGATCCTGGAGTTAGTATATAAAGTAAGGGTGTGTGGGGGGCACAACTCCCCACATTGGGGGGTGTGGGGAGCGTAGCCCCCCACATAGCTTGGTTTTATATTGTCTTCTGAAAAGAGTTATTCATTGGAGTTGTAAGTATCCATATCTATGGTTTTAAACATTTAAAATAGGTGGGGGGCTATGCCCCTACACCCCCTTACTTTATATACTAACTCCAGGATCGCACTAAAGTGGGGAAAAGGCCATATATAACTTTCAATGAAATAAGTTTCAGTCAAATGAGTTTTCAGTGAAATGAGCTTTCAGTGAAATGAAGTAGACCCAAAACAACATATCAGAAACTTGGTACACTCTACAGAATAAATCCCTACCTAGCTAATGATGCATGAAAAAATATTACATCTACCTTTTTATTTTCAAACCATCTCTGTGGAGCTCAAATCCTCATCAACTTGCAATCCTCCTAATCTCGCTTACTTGAGCAGTGCTATCACAAAACAGAAAAATTTGCTGCTAACCTGTCCCACAGGTTTCATCACTGCTCAAAACTACTCAAATGAACTGAGCTCTCACACCAGCTTGCCTTGTCTTACCTTATTATCATTCATAACCTTATTTACTCTCCAGAAAAATGCCCATGCCTAGCCCATCTTATCAAATAGTATATACCCGATGCCTTCACTCATAGGAAAAGCCCTAGTCTAAGTAACCAGATCCAACAACTTACCAGGTGATTCACTACTCTCCCATCATATCTCAAAACTCTGCAACTCCCATAAGCCATCACAGCAAAATTAAAGATTTTCAAAATCATCTTAAACAACACATGCTGGACAACGTCTGGTGGCACGATGCCAGGTCACTTTTATGGGCTAGGCATGTAAAGGCTCCAGGGCCATTAGCCTAGTACACATCTATAAATCTATAAACCTATGAATCTATGAACTGCTTCTGCTCAAGTTCTACCCTGTTTAATATATCCATCCTCTACCTTACCTCATCTAACCTTCTCCTCCTCTCCTTTGTCCCTTCTCTGCCCTTTATACTCTAGCCCATATCTTTACTATCCCTCCACCTCCTATCCTGCTCTGATGTCAACTCCTCACCTCCTGTCTTACTCTACTGTTCCCTTTCCATCCTTCTAGCTTGACCTTCTCTGCTATAACTAACCAAATTAAACCACAAGAAATCAAAAGGCTACCATTATATTTGTTTTACTGTCACTGTTAAATTGATTATTTAAGTTAAATATATGTATCATTTCACTCAAGAGTGTATCTTATGCTTTGTATTATTTTCTTATTTGGAGCTTTTCTCCCTGGGCCTCTGCTGAAAAGGGGCTTTTGCCCACCTGAGTCATCCCAATAAATAAATACATACATACATACATACTGTGGATTATGAAACCATGACAATAACGACAACCATGGAACAGGTTACAATTGTTGGATTGCATAGACCACCAAAATTAAGTATTGATGACCTAGAGAAATTCATATATTTCTTGCATGAAACACAGGAAAGAAAAATCATAATAGCTGGGGACTTAAATTTACCACAAACTGACTATAATAATAACTGAACAGAGTGGATAAGTTGTTGACCACAGCTGTTAGCTGAGATATATAAGTATCCTGGGTTTTTTTCAATTATTTATACAGATTATTGTTTTTAACAATTAATATATAGCACTTTTACTGTCTGCTTTTTAGTCTTCGAGTGTATTTTATTGCTATTAACTAATCTGCACAAGTAACTGATTTGTCTGCAGTTAAAAGCATTCTGTATCTTTACAAATCTTTATCTGTTTGTGCTTTCTCTAGTGCTACTGTCTGTAGGCTATTGTCCGCACCCTCCCTCCCAGTTGGTGTCTTGCTCTTATACTTGGTGGCTTTGCAGTTGCCTGCCCCTACTGTAAATCTGATCTGTGACACTCCTCCCAGTCTAGTGTCATTAGCTCATTGCCTTAATATTGCTACAACTCAAGTGCTCTGGGTTGCACTGCATCTGAAGTGTTTGTGTGTTTTAGCAGCTTTTCTGTATATATAGACTTCTCTGTTTCTTTAACTAAATAAGCTCTGCAAAGTTGTTTTATTGCATTCCTGCCTGTATTTCTGAGTTTTTTGCACTTTTGAAGTTTGTTTTTGCTTAGTTTAACTGGTAGGCTGCACACTCAAGTGCGCTAGCCGAATTAAAGCATTTACTGTGTTTCTGTACCTAATTTCTGCTACTTTGTAAAAAAAAAAAAAAAAAAAGAAAAAGAAATCCTTGTCTCCCACCTTTACTGAACTAGAATAGTCCAGTCTTCAGGTATTGCTGATCTCTGGGCTGTGTCATAGCTCCTGTGTTGCCCATATCCTTATTTGGATAGGAGGAAGCTTCTTTGTTCACCAGTGAGAGTGGGGAGCTCTGAGCAGCCTATCTGTCCCTTGAGGAGTGGTTCCAGCCCAGTGACCTGTAGCTTATTGGCCGTTTTGGGCCATTTCCTATCTCTTTCTAACCCCCTGCTTTAAAGCCAGCTTTAGCGCGCTTTTGCGCTTGTAATTTAAAGTTTGTCCTGTTTGTTGCATTTACCTGTTGAGGCTACACATTCAAGTGCGCTAGCCTGTGTTACATATTTATTGCATTTTTCTGCTGTTTGTTGCAAAAATTATCCTTGTTTCCCATTTTTCCTGATCTAGAGTAGTCCAAATACAGGCTTTGCTGTATTCTGGACTTTTGGAAAGTTCCTGTGTTGCCCATTTCCTTTCTTGGATAGAGGGAGGCTTCTTTGTTCAACAGTGGCAGTGGGGAGCTTGCAGCAGCCTATCTATCCAGGGAGGAGTGTTCCCAGCACAATAATCTGATAGTTCCTGTGTTGCCCATTTCCTTTCTTGGATAAGGGGAGGCTTCTTTGTTCACCAGTGGCAGTGGGGAACTTGGAGCAGCATATCTATCCCTGGAGGAGTGTACCCAGCACAAGAATCTGGTAGTCTGTTTGTTGCAAAAAAGAAAAAAAAATTATCCTTGTTTCCCATCTTTCCTGACCTAGAGTAGTCCAAATACAGGCTTTGCTGTATTCTGGACTTTTGGAAAGTTCCTGTGTTGCTCATTTCCTTTCTTGGATAAAGGGAGGCTTCTTTGTTCACCAGTGGCAGATGGGAGCTTGGAGCAGCCTATCTATCCCTGGAGGAGTGTTCCCAGCACAAGAATCTGGTAGTCTATTGGCCGTTTGGGCCAATTTTAGCTCTTTCAAGTCCCCTATATAAAACCCACTTTGGCGCGGTTGTTACGCTTGTTACTACTCAGCCAAGCTCCTTGTGGTCCTGCAGAGTGGTGCTAGCAGCAGAGAGGCTAAAAGAGCGACTGCTAACCTGATAAATGTGTTTGTTTTCCTGCTACTACCTGGGCGACTGTCCGATCTAGCTAAACTGCAAGTATTTCTGCTTCTTGAACTGTTTTAAACTGTTTAAAGTTGTTTTTGCACCTGCACTTTTAAAGTTTGTCCTGTTTGTTGCTTTTACCTGGTGAAGCTACACACACAAGTGCGCTAGCCTGTGTTACATATTTATTGCATTTTCCTGCTGTTTGTTGCAAAAAAAAAAAATATCCTTGTTTCCCATCTTTCCTGACCTAGAGTAGTCCAAATACAGGCTTTGCTGTATTCTGGACTTTTGGAAAGTTCCTGTGTTGCCCATTTCCTTTCTTGGATAAAGGGAGGCTTCTTTGTTCACCAGTGGCAGTGGGGAGCTTGGAGCAGCCTATCTATCCCTGGAGGAGTGTTCCCAGCACAAGAATCTGGTAGTCTATTGGCCGTTTTGGGCCAATTTCTAGCTCTTTCAAGTCCCCCTGTATAAAACCCGCTTTAGCACGGCCTTGCGCGATTTTGCACATAGCGCAGCATCGGGAAGCGCTACTTAATTGGGTTTAAACCATTCTCGGCTCCACAAAGTCTGCTCTTCACTTTTCCCCTTATAACTGATCTAGTTCTCATAATAAACATCCTATTCCTACTCTAAAGCCTGGCACTTGCTCACTAAAGCAATTATATAAGTCAGCAGTAAAAAATTAAAAGCACTACACCCTCACAAACTCCCCTTGAGTACTTTGTTCCCCATTGGCCCTTTTTTCAATTATAAAGGAATTCCCAATACTATTCTAGCATGTCCAAAGGTCAGTTCTCAATCTCCTCTCCGGTCCAGCTGGTGAATCTGGGAATCTTGAGGCAATGTTACAACTGCCTCATGTACACAAACAACCCTTTCCTCCTCCCAACAAATTCCAACACATGTGAGAGATGCAACCATATAGCCAAACTGGAGGCTAAGCTCTCTCAACTCAGTACTGGCGTAACCAGTCAGGAGGAGAAGGAAACCACACTCACTACAATTCCAGTCTCACATAGACCTACCACGACAGCAAACCAAACACATAAACACACAAAAACATACTCGGAGGCTCAAAATAAAAATCTGCCTAAGCAGCAGAGACCTCCAAAGCAGACACCCAAGCAACCGCTACCCCAAAACAAAACACGTGCAACACATAGCTCACAAAGCCAATGTGCCGAACAGTCACAGCCCTTAAGGCTAAACAACACACCTGATACACTTGTAATAGATGACTCTATCGTCAGGCACACTGACGTCCCGCTCACCAGGCTGAACAAGGAGAAGGTCAAGGTGAGCTGCCTGATGGGCGCTAGGATCCTCCACATAACACAAGCACTCAGGTCACTCCAAGGCAAGTACAAATATGACTCAGTCATTGTCCATGCTGGTGTGAATGACCTGAGACATACCTCCCTGGACTACATGAAAAGAGACATAGAGGAGCTCTCTGAGCATGTAGCCCAGGCCGGTATGACCCTGACCTTGAGTAGCATCTTACCCTCACCAAGAAAGATGTCACAATATGAAGACAAGATGATCAATTTCAACAACTGAAAGGATGACATGCTCGACAAGCCACGATGCTTCGCTAGGGACAGCTTGCACCTGTCACCCCTGGGCTTTCGGATATTGGCAAAAGCTCTTGCCACCCCCATAGTGCCTTTTTCAGGCAAGGCTCAAAAGACAAACCCACCTCCATAGGTATCACAAGGGATAAGAAACTAAGAGTAATGCTACTCAACGCCAGAAGTCTAAACCTCAAGATGCATGCACTCAAAACTCTCCTTAGCATGGAGAACATCGATATCTGTGCAGTAACAGAAACCTGGTTCAAGGCTCCCGAGAGCACCCCAGCACTACCAGGTTACACCTCATACCATGTTTTTCGGCCCCCAAATTTGGACCGAACCACAAAAGGAGGGGGAGTATCAATATTCGTCAAAGATACCCACACCTCCAGGTTGGTGGCACAGCACGAAGCATCAGAGACTATCCATGTGCAACTAACAGTGGGTAAAACTGCCTTCCAGTTTATAGCCTGCTACAGACCACCCTCCCAAACCCAGGAACCCCACTCGGCCTTCCTGAGAGCACTGGAAAATATGAAGGACTCTCCAAACACCATTATATTGGGCGACTTCAACTACCCTAACATAGACTGGGAGCATTACTCTAGCTCCAACACCCTAGCCCAAAGGTTCCTAGAATTTATAAACACAAATGCTATGGAACAACTTGTTTCCACTCCCACAAGAGGGGAAAACATACTGGACCTGATCATCACCAACATGGGGACTCTATGCTCCAGACCAGAAGTGTATCCCTCACTGGTAAGATCAGACCATAAACTAATTTCACTAGATATTCACATCCCGACCCCAGCCCCTGCCCAGAAAACCACAGTGAAAAACTTCTCTAAAGCAAATTTCACACTCCTCAAAACCGAGGTGGAATCCTTCAAAGCCCCCGGGCCTGTGGAAAATACGGCCCAGACTGCAGAATCCTTTATAAACGCATTCTATGAACACCTTCAGGAATGCATGGATCATGCAATCCCAAATAAAACCAAGACCCAATCCTCCAAAGTTAGGAGTCCTGTCTGGTGGACCACAGCCATAAACAAACTATACAACAGAAAGAGGAAGCTACTACATGATAAAGCAAAATCCCAAAAAGGGAAGGCATCTCTGATCAGTATTAGCAAAAAACTATGGGCACTCATAAAATCGTCTAAGGCCAGCTTCGAGAGAAAAATTGCACAGGACACTAAGGATAATCACAAGGTTTTCTTTAGTTATGTTAGGAACCTGGGTAGGAATTCCCAGATATGCTCAGAATTAGTCCACAATGACAAAAAATACACCAAACCCACAGACATTGCCAACATCCTAGCTGACAGGTTCAGCGCAAACTTCTCCCCCTTTCCCCACCAAAAGGGCAAATATCTATCCCAGCAGAGTGCTGCCCCCCCTGACATCTCAGATGCTCAGGTAAGAGCCGCCCTCGCCAAAGCAAAAACCACAGCATCAATGGGACCAGACGGTGTCCCAGGCTGCGTCTTACATGAACTCCAAGAAGAACTAAACCCAAACATAAAACTACTGTTCAATCTCAGCCTTACTACAGGATATGAACCCAAAGAGTGGCGTACAGCAACAGTGGTCCCTCTCCACAAAGGTGGTGCCTCAACGGATCCTGGAAACTATCGCCCCATAAGCTTGACTAGCTTGGTCTGCAAAGCTATGGAAAGGATCATCATGGACCTCATGAATAAAGATATTGGGGACCTACAGACACAGGATCCTACCCAGTTCGGCTTTGTTAAGGGCAGATCCTGCCTCTTAAACCTGGTCGATTTCTTTGAAACAGTCACCAAGGCCATTGACAAGGGGAAGGTGGTCCACACAGCCTACCTGGACCTTGCAAAAGCCTTCGATACAATACCCCACTCGGGCATTATAGATAAGCACACCAGCTTAAATATAAACCCCTATGTTACTAGATGGGTTGCAAACTGGCTCAAGGACAGAACCCACATGGTTAGAATTGCTGGAGCCATGTCAGACTCCAAACCAGTTACAAGTGGCGTCCAACAAGGCTCAGTCCTGGGATCTCTCTTGTTCGGTATATATTTCTCGGAGGTACAGGCTAACACGGAAGGACTGCAGCTGACCAAGTTCGCAGATGACTGCAAACTGGGCACCATAATAGACTCTCCAGCCGACACAAGCATTCTACAAAAGGGCCTCATAGAAACAGACAACTGGTGCCAGAGCCATGGCCTCAAGCTAAACGCCAAAAAGTGTATAGTCATCTCCTTTGGCAAAAAAAAGTGCCCACAAATTACCACATAGGTGGTAATCCATTAAGTACAGAAGAAGTAATTAGGGACCTGGGGACCCAAGTTGATAGCAGTCTCTCATTTGACAACCACGTGGCCAAAGTGGTTAGAAAAACATTTTATATCCCACCTAATCATGAAGGGATTCACATCTAGATCAGGGGAGGTCATCGTGTCTCTTTACTCATCCCTCATCAGGCCCATAATTGAGTACAATGCCCCTTTTGGGATGTACCTTACCAGACACCTGCAGCAACTGGAAAGACCCCAAAAGTACCTCACCAAGAGGATCAAAGGGCTCAAACAGATGCCATATGCTGTCTGGTTAAAGAAATTCCAGCTCTACTCAGTGGCATACTGCCTGCTCACATGCGATCTGTGCCTGACGTATAAAGCCATGTCTAACCCGGAATTAATGGACATGCTGCACTTCAGAAAATCCAAATCCCATCGAGCTACGCGCTCGAGAGACTTGAACCTCAGCACAGAAATAAATAGGACATGCTGGAGGGACAGATTCATAAACCAGAGGCTCCCTTCACTCTGGAATAAAATCCCAGTCCAGGTTAGGCAGAGTCCCTCACTGACTCTCTTCAAGAGGAATCTTGATGAGTGGATGGGACATAGTAGGTTTACCCCGGGTATCACTTCTGTGTCACTGTTAGACAGAGGCACAGTATACTAACCTCGAAAAAGGGCATAGCAAAATTCATTTAAAATGGGTGGCGAAAGCCAAACACACTTTGGCTAGGCTTATAAATGCCCTAGGGCAGATAGCCTAGTATGAACCTATGAACCTATATTGACCCTGCAACATTAATAAAGAAATTATTTACAATGTATGTCAACAAACAATTGTTGTAGACTGTAAATAAACCACCAGGAAACAGAACATACAGGATATCAACCTTTTTGCTCATGGTACAACATAGAAAACACTTCAGGGATACAACCCACTTCCTTTCATACCATAATGCAGTATTATATTTGGAATTTTAACCGGAAATGTAGTCTAGTTCATTAGTGGTACAGAGAAACACAACACTGACGAGCAGACTTGGGTAGCAGCCATGGTCTTCAGGCACAGAATGGATTTGTGGTAATAAAGAGGGAGACAACTTCTTGGACAGCATGGCAAATAGGAATAAAGCCTTGATTGTAGCCCATATGTCCTGCGATTGGGTAGCAACCCAGATAATTACACAGCTGATGTGAGAAACATAAAGGGTTATTCAATCTGGACATACCTCAACTTCAGAAAATAAGCTGAGAGATGAACTTGAAGAAGGATGAGAGTTGTAGGGTGCAGAGGAATAAAGCCTTGACTGTAGTTAAGATGGCCAGAGATTGGCTATCAAGTCATGCATTTATACAGTAGATGAGAGACTCATAAAGGTTGATACAATCTAGACACAAATTACTGTCAGAGAACAAGCTGAGAAATGAAGTTCAAGATGGATGGAGGGTATACAACAACAGCATGAGAGATGATTCCCTTCTTAAATAAGGTGTAAATATCCTTGAATACTTTTCCACCAGTTTTGCTTCAGTTTTGTGATTTATCTTGTGATAAAGCCCAGTATACTAATTGATTAGCATGGCTTGGTAATGGTTGAAAAGGACCTGTTTGGGAAGCCGCCAACAATGTTAATGGAAAAATAATTATCAATACTGGAGCAAACTTATAATTTCTAGTTTTTATGCACCTGTGCATAAAATAATCTCTTATGCAGAATTCATAGATGTCAGACTGTGCCTATTTTATGTCTACAAATAGACACTCAAAATCTGTACTATATACTGATATTTCTCAAAGGAGTTGCTACAAAAGCTGTATTTATGGTCCTGTGCTAAACTTTGCCATATTTTCACTGCACTAACCTGTCGTTAAATCATTTGTACAAGAAATGAACTGGGTCACCAAGTCTCTTTTTCAATTATAGCCTTTTCATGTAGAAAAAAAATAAATAAATTAGAAGTTATGGACTTACCGTAACTTGGCATCTACGTTGTCCATTTTCATTCTTCCTCAGAAATGGGTCTAGGATCTGATTTTCTAATCCAGCTCAGTTGCATACACAAAACTTCAGTTCCAAAGCTCGAGCTCCTCCCTCTACTCATAATGCTCCCACCATCCCCAACTCCTCAGATTGAGTTTGCTGCTCTAATGCCTACTGTGCTATACAGACAGGAATGCCACAAGCAAGATGATTCGGCTCAAACCAGGAACACCAGGGCTCCCACAATATCTAAAAGATCCTTCACAGAGTGCCAGGGCTGGGGGACGGTTGGGAAGGAAGGTGAGGAAGAATGAAAATAGACAACACAGATGCCAAGTCATGGTAAATACATAACTTCTAAATCTGATGCTATTCTTTTCATTCTTCCTCACAAATGGGTCAGAGTCCCCAGCTACGTAACTTCTGGGAGGCCCTCAAGGAAGGGCATGCCAGAACACTGTTGAACCAAAGGAAGCTCTGCTTCAGGAAACAATGTCCACTTTGTAATGTGTAACAAAGGTATGAGTTTTTGACCAAGTAGCTGCAGTGCAGATATCATCAATGGAAGTTCTTAAAGAAAAGGTGGAAGAAGTAGCCATAGATGTTGTGGAGTATGTTCTAGGAGGGTGAGGCAACCCAAAACCTTTTTGAGAATAAATCAGTGTGATACAATCAGTAATCCATTTGGCAAGAGTAAGTTTGGATACTGCTTGGGCCAAGCAGTTAGGGGAAAAAGATACAAACAGCTGATCAGACTTCCTGTACTGTTTCATTCTGTGAAGACAGAAATGTAACTGCCTTTGAATGTCAAGAAGGTGTAACATATATTCACCTTTATTAGAAAAATTTGGAAAGAAAACAGGTAATTGTACGGACTGGTTAATGTTATTCTCTGTGGCCACTTTAGGCAAAAAAAGGAAGGGTTGGTTCATAAAGATACCCTGTCATTATGGAAAATAATGTAAGGAGGCCTAGCTGATAACACCTGTAGTTCAGAGACTTGTTTAGCTGAAATGACAGCTACTAGAAGGATTGTCTTCCATGAAAGAAACTTCATGTCGCTTTTATCCACCGGTTCATAGGGCTTTTGAGTTAAACCTTGAAGAACTATTATCAGATCCCAGTGGGGAGATGGATCCTTTAATGGAGGCCTAAGAAGGAAAATCCTCTTCATAAAAGCTTTACATAGTTTACAAGATGTTAAAGAAAAAGATTTGTTACCCACATGGAAGTTGGATATGACTGCCAACTGAAGTTTGATAGTAGAAAAACTATCGCCTTCCTTGAACAGCATCGGAAGAAAAAGAAAGACGGCTAAAGTAGGAGCAGAAAAGGGATCAATATTCTTCTTGGAAGCCCATCTAGAGAATCTTTTCCCCTTATTTCGTACACTTTCTTGGTTGAGGCCTTCTGAGAGGCCAAGATAATATCACGAACTGGGGAAGCAGGCCTGGACCATCTTACAATCACTGGAAGTGGAGAAACCATGCGGTCAGTTTGAGAGCATGAAGATTGGGATGTTGGATTCCTGATGGATAAGATAAGAGATCCTGAATGGGTTCTAATATCCATGGAAGATACTTCAAGTGAGACCACAGAAAGGGGAACCACACCTGCTGAGGCCAGAAGGGGGCAATGAGGATGACTGAGCTCTTCAGCCTTCTTGCTTTCTGAAGGAACTTTGGAATGAAAGGAAGAATGGGGATAAGCATAAAGAAGACCCAGAGGCCAGTCATGACTCAGAGCATCCCTCAGTGACTCCCCCAGAGGGGAGATCAGGATGAAATACATGCTGGACTTGTTATTGGGGAGAGAAGCAAATAGGTTGCAGCAAAGTTGGCCCCATGGCTGAAAATCATATTCACTACTCTCTGGCTGAGGGACCACTCGTGGGGAATCAGAATGGAACTGCTGAGTCTGTTTGCTAACATGTTAGTTTTCCCTGGAATGTGCATTCAATAAGAAAGTGGTCGGAAGAGATTGCCCATTCCCTGACCCTCACGGCCTCCCTGCACAACACATAGAAACTGGTTCCTCCTTGTTTGTTGATGGACCAGACTACTGATATGTTGTTCATATGGACTGCTATAGTCCCTAGAGGGAGGATGTCTTGAAAGGTTTGCAAGATTAGAAGGACTGCTGTCATCTCTAGGACACTGATATACAACTTGGTCTCTGAGGAGGACCAGGTGCCTTGGACCATCTTTCCCAAGAAATGTCCCCCATCCCCAGTTGGGAAGCATCTGTGGTCACTGTGGCTATTGGGAGAGGAAGAGAGAATGGTCTGCCTAGAATGAGATTGTCTGACTGGGTCCACCAGTGAACATGACATTTGCAAATGGGAGTGAGTTTTATGGGAAAGGATAGAGGCTGGTAAAGAATAGACCACTGAACCTCTACTGCCCATTGGAGAATTTGCATAAATAATCTTACTAGAGGAACTAGAAAAACGGCAGCTGACATAGATCCAAGAGCTTGTAACACTATTCTTGCTGAGCGGATGGAAGAGACAGCATGTCCCGCACCTGACTTCTTAATGATAAGATGCGATGAAGAGGGAGTGGTGCCACTTGAGTCGCAGTATCCTGTTGAGTCCCTAAAAATTCCAGATTCTGTACAGAAGTCAGCTTCATAGGACCTAAGGAGTTGGAAATCTGAAGCAAGTAATCCCTGGCTTGTAGAACTTGATGTCTGGTTGGGGCAGTGAGGAGCCAATCATCTAAACAGGGAAACACCTGGAATCCTTTGAGTCTCAAGTGAGCTGCCATGACTGCCACACATTTTGTAAACACACTGGGGCTGTGGTGAGACCAAATGGCAGTGCTCTGAACTGGCAGTGATTGTCTCCCAGCGGAAGGTGCAAGTGTCTCCTGGAGTACCTGTGTACTTTGATATATTACACATCCTGGAGCTCTATAGAGCAGATCAAATCATCCTTGCGCAGAACAGGCAAGATGGACTGAACCATAACCATTCGGAACTCTGACTTCTTTACATACTTATTCAAACTGCTTACATACAGAATTGGTCTCAGGTCCCTTGTTTTCTTTGGCACTAAAAAGAAACGGGAGTAAGTTCCGAATTTTATTTGTTCACATGAGACCTTCTGGATGACTCTCTTGTGTAGCAGCTTTTGAACCTCTTGAGCTGCGTACTTCCTCTGACTGGGTGGAACACTGGGGAGTTTCTTCCTAGTGATGGGAGGTGGAAGAGAAAAAGGAATATAGTAACCTCTGGATATTATACTTAGCATCCTTGCATTTTTTGTGAGATTTGTTCAGGCTTGTAGGCACAGGGAAACACGACCCCGGATTGTCTCCAGAGATGAACAGTCAGACAGCTATTCAGGAGTGCTGCTAGTGTCTATCAGAGAAGGAGTCTCAGAAGTCCTGGTTCTGTGGACTCCCTCTACCTCTGGGGTGATGACTGCCATTAAAACTTCCTCCTCTGCCTCTATAGGAAGCATCCCCATGCGAGTCATAAAAAAGTCCCTGAGACTTTCATAACCATGGTTTCTTACCACCTCTGGTTCCTGGAGATTGTCCTTTGAGGAGTAGAGAACTTGACCCCATTGGCAGACAAGGTCTCTCCCTCCTGTTCGCTGCAGGTGAGCGTATCTTTTACTGATGGCCCAAATAAGGAGGAGCCATTGAAGGAGGTATTAACAATGGACGTCTTGAAGGGTTCCGTGAAGTCGCATAGTCACATCCAGGTATGTCTCCTGACAGCTATACCTGAACCCACTGCTTGTGTGGTACCCTACACTGAATAGGAAATTAACCTTATTAAAGAACTGGCAATAGACAATAGAGTGGCCAGCTAAGGATAAAATTTCTTGAGGTCTTCCTCAGACATGACTTGGAGAGAGACTTTGAAAGCTCCTTGATCAATTCTCTCTCTGCAAATGAGTAAAGTGTGCCAAGTAATTTAACAACCTCAGTGCGAAGGTAGCTGAGGCGTATATGCACTTTCCAAATGTGTCCATCACTCTGGACTCCCTGTTCAGTGGATGGACAGAGATGCTTTGCTCCGCTAGCTCGTTCTTAGTGGCCGCTGCCATAACTATGGCATCAGCTGGGACTCCCTTGCTCAAATGAGGTCTGTCTGACGGGGGAACTAACAATTTATCTGGATGTTTGGGAATGGGCTCGACAGTGTTTGATTCCTTCCAAGTCCAGCGGGAGACAAGGTCAATAAGCTCATCCGCTGGGGGGGGGGGTCACCCAAGACATAGATGAACCTGCACAAAAGCCTCCATAAACAGGGATTCCTAAGGAGAAGGATTTTGGGAGGCCCAGCCGCCTTTCTGCTTGAGGATCTCTAGGATGTCCTCAAAGGAGATGTCATCAGGTGGTGATCAGGGGGATCCTTCCCCCTCATAAAAGTCAGTGTCCTCAATGAGAGACTCCATCACTGGGTCTATGTGCCACCTCTTGCATGTTCTCTTCAAAGGAACCTCTTCTGCAGGGTACTTGGGAGAGGTATCAGAAGAGAGGGGATTGCCTCAGGGGACATATGTGGAGGCTTCCTTGTGCTGGCTGACCCTGAGGAGCAGTAATGATGGGCTCAGAGCTTGGACCTGATGAAGGGCACAGGGTAGGATCCAAAATTAAAGAGGATGGCTCTCTGCACAGAGAGAAAGCCCTTTCTACAACCTGGAAGGCTGACGGACCCAGAGAAACCTCTCCCCCACTCCTCGGAGCTAAAGCAGCCGAAGAATGGAGGTCGGGGTCAACCCTGAATTCGAGCCCTCTAGAGAGAATTGGACCCAAGTTGTTCATGGCCGAGGCATCAAGTGCAAGGGATGGATTCAACAAAGTACGACCCAAACCTAATCCATTGGACCCAGCCTGGAGGACTCGGACCATTTCCAGCTGACTCTGTAGCAGTGCTCTGATCCCTAACAATATCACTGCACATTTCCTGTCAGGCAGCTGATGCTTTATGTGTTTTCTGGGGTAGATGTAAGAAATTTCTGCAAATGGCTCCCCTTTATAAAGGTTTCACTGTGGACACAGATACCTCTAAATGCCTGCCATCATCCTCAAAGTGTTCCTCTGGGTTTGGAGATGTTGGTGTGCAGGTGCTGAAGTGTTCTTCCTGTACAACCGTGAATGGCATATCAACTTGTGTTTGAGTTTGTGTTGCACTGTCACTTTCTGCAGTTACTAACATGTTTCTGCAGAGTTACTAATATGTTGTGGGGTGTGAGATCCTGCCATTAAACTTGGGGATTGCCTGCAGCTTCCATCAAGCTGCCCCATAAATAACACTTGCCTCATAAATAACACTATGTTATCAGCAGCAGCAGCAACACCCATTCTGCTGTTGACAACACCCAAACTTACTGGTATAGTTGAACTGTTTTTTCTGATGCTGACGTAAACAATTATTTGAAAACATTAATAACAATGCAACAGCATACAGTAAAGCATGCTTACAAGGGGATAAGTGGGACACTTACAATACACACTGCCTTCATTCTCATTCTTTGTTGATATTCCAGGTTCAGCTATTAATAATTAATTGTGATGTGTTTAATTACATTGTTCCTTGTCAGCATTCAATTCTCTCTATATAAATGTTCTGCACTGATTTTAAATGAACCTTCATGTGCATATGATTGCTGCTGCTGCAGACACTGCTAAGATGGAGCAGTGTCCACACCACTTCTAATTATTCCTGTTCCACCATCTTCTGTGTCACAGCCATCCCCAAGAATGGACAGAAAGTATTCCTCATCTGGATTCTATTGAAAAAGATTCAGACCCCCCCCCCCCGTGGTAAAAGAAATTGCATTTTGCCTGGCCTTGCTTCTTGCACATGCTACCCTACCATTTTCCATTTTCTTGCACTATGCCAATGCTCAGTTTCTACTTGACTCCCGGCCTTGTTCTTCTTATTTTGTCTGGCCCTCCCTTTACCAAAAAGAAGCTTCCCATATATCCTAAGTGCTGCCACGAGGACACAATTTTTCTCATTGCTGAAGGTATCCTTTCTCTGCTCTTATTCCCTATTTTCCATCTGTACTACATGAAAAAATGAGCTACAGTCAGAACATGTGACAACAATGTCTGGATGTAATCAGCGTTTACATTACAAAACACTGGCCAAGTCGTCCTGCCACCCACATTAAATAAATGGTTACTTAATGCAAACCATATAATTACATAACAGAAATCTCAATATGGTCACATAAAATTGCAGTATGTTACATACAGTTCATCCAAGTCATGAATGCAATCACTTTTGTCACAAAAAGCATCCTTGTCCTACCCTATGCCACTATGGAGTGGCACAGAGGAATAAAAAATACCATGTACTTATAACAATGGCAGTTTTTTATTCTTCACTGTCACTCAAAAAAAGTTAGATTAATCACACATGCCAGTTGATATACTTAGCAAAGTAAATGCTGTGTAGTAAATGACTGTATTTACATCCACGTATCAAAATCAGTAAATTATACCAGAGTAATGATCATTTTCAGTCATCATTAATCATTTCCACTGCTATTCTCATGAAATCTAACTTTAAAATGACAGAAATCTACCAATCAGTCAATGCCATCATAACATGCACATCATGCATGTATGTTCATTACAAGTTACCCTTAATTCAGTAATGAAATAATATTTAAGTGTTTCTGACTAAATAGAAATATTTTTAAATATATTTCCTAACTGTAGTTAGTCTGCGGTATCCTAATGCATTTTCTGCCTATCTCAGCTATTAGTGAATTGATATGGCAATTGTAGATCAATGTGTCTCTGTCCCTTTAAGAAACTTCCTGTGGGCATGTACAAGTGTATGAGTACTGAGCACGGGCAAGCGCAAATGCCATTTTGTAGTTGGCTGTTGAGATGTAAGCATGCATGTGTGTAAGCTCTCTCTGTTAACCAGTTTATGTTTATTGATGCCGCTATCCATCCTGATGTGCTTTTATATAATAAAGCATCTTTAACGAATGACCCCACCTGCTTGTCTTCTAAGTGTAGAGGGACAAGCGACAGCAATGTTCAACTTACTGGTGAAAATGCAAGGCCATTTATACATGTTATATAGAAATTATGCTAATTTACAGTCATCTCTATGAATCACAGACGTACAAAAATATGTCTCAGTTGGTGAATTCTGGCATTTCACCAATCAGAAACTTGCATCCAAAATAACATGAAAGCATTTCAGACTGACAGATGGTTACATGGTCCGCAGTACTCTGCAGCTGTCCCAAGTTTGCTGCAGGGATGCATGAATGGCCCTAGACTGGCCAAAATCAGAATGTAGTTATAAAAAAAAAAAAAAAAAATGGAGTCATCTGAATGTCAGGTTTGCAGCAATCTGAAGTGTAATCCTTGTCCATCCAACACTGTGTGTCACACCCTAGTACCTCACGTAAATCATAAATTTCTAAAACTTACAAATTACGTACATAGTGACATTTATCCCCCCCCCAAAAAAATCTGCTGTACTACATGACACATACTGGTGTTAGAGTACAAAAAATAGCCTTTACTGATAAGCATTATCAATAAAAGTTATTACTTATGTATTTCCATTTTAATCAAGCATAGTAGGGAAAGGTTACTACTTTCCCTTAAGAAAAAAATATGTGACAAAGAAGGTTTGGTTAAACAAAACTTGAACAAACCACAAAGCCGCAGAACAAACGAAAAAACAATAAAACACAACGATTTGTGCACAAAGTGAACAAATTTTATCATTAATTGTAACACCCCTTGTCCTAGTGGATTAAATTTAGAGTTAAATTTGAATGTATGAGAAATATTATTAGAGGCTAGTTCTCCCAGTGTGGATACTCTTAAATATATTTGTAAATGTAAAACATACTTTAAATGTATTACAATTGTGTTAATAATTTACACGCAATGTTTTTTTATTAATATCTGGTTTCATTTGGCATAGGGATGCTTTAACACTTTACGCATTAATGCATTTTTTGGTGTTCTTTTTATTGAAATTGATTGGATTTAATTGAATTGTTTATTGGATAACTGCAGTTTGTATAAAAATGAGGCTGTCTGAATTATGTAATTGTTGCCTGGAAGGCAAACAGCCGAGGTAAAAGGAACATCAGTAAAGTCTTGACAGCTTTACATTGTGGTTCCATTGTGTTTTATTGTTAAACAAAACTTGCCAATAATATCAATAATTATAATGACCACGATAGTAAAAATGGTTTGGTTTAGGGTGATGGCACACCCCACAGGGCATGGCTCTAACCATAATAATCATATATCTCTGACCATACTTTCCTCATTCTTGTTCTGGCACTTTGAAAGATGTCAACTCCTGTGAAGGCACAGGACTGCTCTTCTAGCTAGTCTGATAAGGAGACCATGATAATGATCTGCCTTCTTCATCATCATCTTTTGGCTGTTCCCATTAGGGGTCGCCACAGCAGATCATCTGTTTCCATTTCTTTCTGTCCTCTGCATCTTGCTCTGTCACACCAACCACCTACATGTACTCTCTCACCACACCCATAAACCTTATCTTGGGCCGTTCTCTTTTCCTGTTACCTGGTAGCTTCATCCTTAGCATCTTTTTCCCAATATAGTCAGCATCCCTCCTCAGAACCAATGTAATATTGCCTCTCTGGCTTTGTCACCAAACCTTCCAACCTGGGCTGACCCTCTAATATACTTATTCCTAATCCTGTCCACCCTCGTCAAACCCAGTGCAAATCTTAACATCTTTAACTCTGCCACATCCAGCTCTAACTCCTGCCTTTTTGTCAATGCCACTGTCTCCAACCCGTATAACATAGCTGGTCTCATTACCCTCTTGTAGACCTTCCCTTTCACTCTTACTGGTACTCGTCTGTCACAAATCACTCCTGACACTCTTCTCCACCCACTCCATCCTGGCTGTACTCTCTTCTTTACCTCTCTTCCACACTCACCATTACTCTGAACTATTGATCCCAAGTATTTAAACTCATCCACCTTCGCCACCTGTACTCTGTGCATCCTCACCATTCCTCTATCCTCCTTCTCATTCACACACATATATTCTGTCTTAGTCCTGCTGACCTTCATTCCTCTTCTCTCTAGAGCATATCTCCATCTCTCCAGGGTCTTCTCCACCTGTTCCCTACTCTCACTACAGATCACAATGTCATCTGTAAACATCATAGTCCACGGGGACTCCTGTCTGATCTTGTCTGTCAACCTGTCCATCATCATTGCAAATAAGAAAGGGCTCAGAGCTGATCCTTGATGTAATCCCACCTCCCCCTTAAACGCATCTGTCACTCCCACCGCAGACCTCACCGCAGTCACACTACCCTCGTACATATCCTGTACCACTCTTACAAACTTCTCTGACACTCCCGACTTCCTCATACAATCCCACAACTCCTCTCTAGGCAGCCTGTCATATGCTTTCTCTAAGTCTACAAAAACACAATGCAACTCCTTCTGACCTTCTCTGTACTTCTCCATCAACACTCTCAGAGCAAACATCACATCTGTAGTGCTCTTTCCTGGCATGAAACCATACTACTGATCACTAATCATCACGTCCCTTCTTAACCAAGCTTCCACTACTCTTTCCCATAACTTCATGCTGTGACTGATCAGTGTAATCCCTCTGTAGTTACTACAGCTCTGCACATCATCCTTATTCTTAAAAGTCGGTACAAAAACACTTTTTCTCCATTCCTCAGGCATCCTCTCACTTTCCAAAATTTCATTAAACAATCTGGTTAAAAACACCACTGCCATTTCACCTAAACACCTCCATGCTTCCACAGGTATGTCATCTGGACCAACAGCCTTTCCATTCTTCATCCTCTTCATAGCTATCCTTACTTCCTCCTTGCTAATCCATTGCACTTCATGATTCACTATCCCCACATCATCCAACCTTCTCTCCCTCTCATTCTCTTCATTCATCAACCCCTCACATCTGCATTCTTAATTATTCTTATTGGGATAAGACTGAGGCCTGCACAAGACACAGTATGTGGAAAATTTTTGATATCTGGAAGGAACAGGTTGAACAACAGTCAACCCTGATAGGTATAACCTAC
Organism: Protopterus annectens; assembly: GCF_019279795.1. Taxonomy (NCBI): domain Eukaryota; kingdom Metazoa; phylum Chordata; order Ceratodontiformes; family Protopteridae; genus Protopterus; species Protopterus annectens. The sequence goes on from NC_056747.1 coordinate 202,212,042, forward strand.
TCTGGCCAGCAGTGTTGCCAACTTTAGAATGATCTGCAGAAGCACAGCACTGACCAGCTAGTCGAGTGGGTAGACCAAGTTGCCATGAGAAGGCTGTTGTTCTATAATAAGTAAAAAAAAAAAAAACAATCTGGTTTCTTAAATGAGTCACATTAAAGATAAAAAAACAGTTTAACAAGTTGGCATAACTCAGGTATTTTCAAAGGATAAGTGTACTTGAAATATTACTTGTAATGCTATAATGAAATGCAGAGGAAATCATAAATGTGTGTATAATCATATATGTGTCTTTTTAACAGATTTAACAAATCAGTAATGTGCTAACATAGGTTCATAGGTTCATAGGTTCATACTAGGCTATCTGCCCTAGGGCATTTATAAGCCTAGCCCAAAGTTTTGTGGCTTTCACCACCCCTTAAGTTTGAAAGGTACTGTGCCCATTAGTTTACCATGCCTCTGTCCAGCAGTGACACTGAGGTGATCCCAGGGATAAACCTGCGATCTCCCATCCATTGGTCAAGATTTCTCTTGAACAGGGCCAGCGAGGTGCTCTGCCTCACATGTACTGGGATTTTGTTCCACAGCATAGGGGGTCTCTGGGTGATGAATCTGTCCCTCCAGCACGTCCTATTTATAACTGTGTTAAGGTTTAAGTCTCTTCCTCTTGTATTTTTTGTGGATTTAGATTTTTTGAGGTGGAGCATGTCCATCAATTCCGGGTTTGATATGGCCTTGTATGTTAGGCACAGGTCACCTCTGAGCAGACGGTATGCGACTGAATAGAGCTGGAGTTCCTTCAGTTGGGCAGCATAAGACATATTTTTGAGACCCTTTATCCTTTTGGTGAGGAACTTTTGGGGCCTTTCCAATTGCTGCAGGTGTCGGGTAAGATACATTCCGAATGGGGCATTGTACTCAATCATTGGTCTGGTGAGTGATGAGTACAGGGGAACAATGACCTCCCTTGATCTAGATGTGAATCCCTTCATGATCAGGTGGGCAATGTAGAAGGTTTTCCTAACCACATTGGCAACGTGGGTGTCAAATGAAAGGTTACTGTCAACCTGGGTCCCCAGATCCCTGATAACCTCTTCTGTGCTTAGTGGATTGCCACCTATATGGTAGCTAGGGGTAACCTTGTTTTTCCCGAAGGGTATGACTATGCATTTTTTGGCGTTTAACTTTAGGCCATGGCTCTGGCACCAGTTATCCGTTTCTATAAGACCCTTCTGGAGGATATCTGTGTCTGATGTGTTTTCAACTATGGCGCCCAGTTTGCAGTCATCTGCAAACTTAGTCAGCCATAATCCTCCTGTGTTTGCCTGTACTTCTGAAAAGTAGATGCCGAACAAGAGGGGGCCTAGGACTGACCACATGTGACCGGCTTGGAGTCTGACATGGCGCCAGCCACTCTGACCCTGTGGGTTCTGTCACTTAGCCAGTTTGCTACCCATCTTGTGACGTATGGGTTTACATTTAAGTTGGTGAGTTTTTCTATGATACCCGAGTGGGGTATTGTCTCAAAAGCTTTTGCAAGGTCAAGGTAGGCTGTGTGGACTGCCTTGCCCTCATCAATGGCCTTGGTGACTGTTTCAAAAAAATCAACCAAGTTTAAAAGGCATGATCTGCCCTTGACAAAGCCAAACTGGGTTGGATCCAATGTCTGTAAGTCCCCTATGTCTTTATTTATGAGTTCCATTATGATCCTCTCCATAGCTTTGCAGACTAGGCTTGTCAAGCTGATGGAGCGGTAATTACCAGGGTCAGTGGAGGCACCGCCTTTGTAAAGTGGGACCACAGTTGCCGTACGCCACTCCTTGGGTACGTATCCTGAGGTGAGGCTAAGATTAAACAGCTGCCCTAACAGCGGGTTTAATTCCTCATTGAGTTCGTGGAGCACACAACCGGGACACCATCTGGTCCCATAGATGCTGTGTTTTTTGCCTTGGAGAGAGCAGTGTTCACCTGAGCATTTGAGATGTGTGGGAGGCTACAATCCGCTGGGATAGATATCTCTCCTTTTGGGAAATTTGCACTGAACCTGTCAGCCAGTATGTTGGCAATGTCTGTTGGTTCAGTGATTTTTACATCATTTTGAACTAATTCTGAGCATATCTGGGAGTTTCCTCCCAGGTTTCTAACATAGCTAAAAAGGCCTTATGATTGTCTTTTGAGTCCTTAGCGACTTTTCTTTCAAAATTTGCCTTGGATGATTTTATGAGCAATCGTAGTTTTTTACTTATAGTGATCAAGGGTGTCTTCCCTTTTAAGGATTTTGCTCTATCTTGTAGTAGCTTTCTCCTTTTATTGTAGAGCTTGTTAATGGCTGGGGTCCACCAGACTGGGCGCTTGCCTTTGGTGCAAAAAGTCTTTGTTTTGTTTGGGATTGCCTGATCCATGCAGTCCTGGAGGTGCTGATAGAAGCCATTTGTAAGTGATTCAGCTGTTTGGGTAATGGTTTCCGCTGGCTCGGGGGCCTTGAAGGAAACCACACCAGTCTTAAGAAGTGTGAAGTTGGCTTTTGAGAAGTTCTTCACTGTGGTATTTTTTATCTGGGGTGGGGGCGGGATGTGGACTTCCAGTGAGATTAGTTTATGATCTGATCTCACCAATGAGGGGTACACCTCTGGTGCTGAACAGTATGTTTTCTCCTCTTGTGGGGATGGTGACTAGTTGTTCCATGGCATTTGAGTTTATGAACTCTAGGAACCTTTGGGCTAGAGTGTTGGGGCTTGAGTAATGATCCCAGTCTATATTCGTGTAGTTGAAATCACCTAATATGATGGTGTTTGGAGATACATTTATCCCCTCGAGTGTTTTCAGGAAAGCTGTGTGATGTTCCTGAGTTTGAGAGGGTGGCCTGTAACATGCTACAAATTGCTGAGCAGTCTTTCCTACGGTTACTTGCACCTGGATGGTCTCCGATGCTTCGTATGTTGCCACCAACCTGGAGGTGTGGGTATCCTTGATGAATATGGATACACCCCTCCTTTCTTGGTGTGGTCCGGATTTTGGGGCCGGAACACATGATATGAGGTAAAACCTGATAGTGCCGGGGTGCTCTCAGGAGCCTTGAACCAGGTTTCAGTCACAGCACAGACATCAATGTTCTCCATACTGAGAAGGGCTTCGAGTGCGTGCATCTTGAGGTTTAGACTTCTGGCATTGAGCAGCATTACCCTTAGTTTATTTTCTTTTTTGTGTTCTAGGGTGGTAGGTTTAGAATTTGAGCCTTGCCTAAAAAAGGCACTATGGGGGTGGCAAGAGCCTTTGCCAATATCCGGAAGCCCAGGGGGGACAGGTGCAAGCCGTCCCTTGCGAAGCAGCGTGGCTTGTCCAGCACGTCATCCCAGGCAGACAGACATTGGATCCCCTTTGAATGACACCAGAGATTAAGCCAATTATTAAAGCTGATCATCTTGTCTCTGTATTGTGACATCATTCTTGGTGAAGGTGGGATACTGCTCAGGGTCAGGGTCACACCTGCTTGGCTACATAATCAGAGAGCTCCTCTATGTCTCTTTTCATGTAGTCCAGGGAGGTACATCTCAGGTCATTCACACCAGCATGGACAATGACTGAGTCATACTTGTACTTGCTGTTGAGTGACCTGAGTGCTTGCGTTATGTGGCGGATTCTAGCGCCCGACAGGCAGCTTACTGTGACCTTCTCCTTACTCAATCTGGTGAGTGGGATGTCAGTGTGTCTGACTATGGAGTCACCTATGACAAGTGTGTCTGGCATTGTGTTTGGCCTTAAGGGCTGTGACTGTTTGGCACACTGACTTTGTGGTCTATGTGTTGCATGTGTTGTGTCATGAGGTGGCAGTTGTTTGGGTGTCTGCTTTGGTGGCCTCTGCTGTTTTGGTAGATTTTTGATCAGAGCCTCCGAGTATGTCTTTGTGTGTTTATGTGTATGATTTGAAATTGTGATAGTACTATGTGAGACTGGGTTTGTGGTGTGTGTGGTTTCCTTCTCCTGCTGTCTGGTCTTGCCAGTCTTGTGTTGAGAGAGCTCGGCCTCCAGTTTGGCTATATAGTTGCATCTCTCGCATATATTTGTGTTTTGTGGGAGAAGGAGAGGGTTGTCTGTGTACATGAGGCAATTGTAACATTGCCTCAATATTCCCAGATTCACCAGCTGGGCAGGAGAGGACGCTAGCAACTGACCCCTCGACATGCTAGAAGGAGAGGACAAAGAACTTTCTGTTAATTGAGTTTGAAAAGACTTCGAGGGATGTGGGTGATTGAAAGAGGGGTTTTAGGCTGGTGGGGTACTATGTATAATAAAAAAGTGCTATATCAGAGTAGAAAGTACTTTAGGAGCAAGTGCAAGCTTCCCAGCTAGAGAATAGTCTCCTTAGGAATCAAGTAGAGCTGGATCTTTCAGATAGAGAATAGGCTGTTTTGGTTAGAAGTAGAGTTCAAGAAGAGCTGTTTTAAGGGAAAAAATGAAGAGTTGACTTTAGGTAGCCTGAATAGTTTAACCCCAATTAACCGCCGCTGCTCTTGTGTGCTCCTGTGGCAACTCCGCGCTAAAGCGAGCTTTAGCGTGCTTTATAGCAGGGGGTTGAAAAGAGCTGGGAATTTACCCAAAATGACCAATGGACTACTAGTTTCTGGCTGATACCACTCCAAAATGGACAAATAGGCTGCTCAGTGCTTCCCACTCATTTTTATAGTATATAAAAATGTCACATAAGTTTATTAAAATAATAATCTGCACATGTAACTCTATAACTTATACACTGGGTTACAAGTAGAAGTATTTGTGACCGAATATTTAAATAAAAAATTTAAATTACAATTATACATTTAAAATGTATTACTATTGCATACAATTACTTCATAATTACATTACATGAAGACAGTTTTGTGTAGGCCATAGAAATATAACTAAAACAGTTGTTTAACACAGTTGTTTGTTCAAAGGTATTTCTACCTGCACATACAACATGGCTGAACTCTCAGCCACCACACACTAGTTAGAATAGAGGTTGGGGGGACAAAAGTGGGGGTTGCTATGTCAAGTGAATGACCAGCATGCACTTTACTGAGAAATGTTGTTTTACTTCAACATTACCTATCAAAACAGCCACATTTGTACAGAAAAGAAAATGCAAACTTCCATGAATTGCTACATTTCTGTTTGTGAATTATTTATACCTGAACACAGTGTCACATGTATTTTGAAAACAACATGCCACACACATTTTATACTCATTTGCTCTTGCATAGTAAGGAATGTTGGCATGGTAATGTACAAATTCATACAGTTATGCATATGTAAGAGAAAAAAAAAAACAAAAGGAGTTATTGCTTAGACAAAAATATAGACAAATGTAGATATAAATGTACACACAGGTAAACAAGAATTGCCTTCTCTCTTTTAATTATCTCTGAAGAATAAGAAATACAATATAATCACCAGTAACAACAGTGAAGAGTAGAAAGACTTGTTGAATTTTGTGATAAGTAAAACTAAGTTTAACAGAATTCTGTCTTACTAGTTTGTAACATGTATAAAAAGCATACAAAAAAATTTAAAAACATTATATTACTAGAAAAACAAAAAAAAATATGTGTGTGTATAACTGGTGTACTCTTTTTATAACTCTTTTCTGTACTAGTAGTAAAAAATTATTTTTATAGCTTTGCAGATGAAAGAAATGCAAGTGAAACTATTACAATTCAAGATAATGTTACTGCTTTAACCTAATTACTTCTGATAATTTCAAAAGGTATTTTTATTACTGTATTGAATGTATTGTATGTACATAACTTGAGAGACACACACTCTCCCCTTGCCATATGAATTCATCTAAAGTATGCATAACCATTAAACGTACCATTCTTCACAAGTACAAAAGCAGTTCCCAAATCACTAACCCATTGCATACATGAGCACTTCCTCTACACAAGTTTTACTTCAATAAAGATTTTACTGCAATATTTCAATAGTACATGAAATTGCATGTAAACATCATTGTGCAAACGTATTGTGCTTTTTTTTCTGTTTTGTCTCTCCCCGCCCTTTTTTCTCTGATTTTCTTCTGATTATGCATTTCTTTCTCCTTTACTGTTTGTTTCTCTTCCATTTATTTCCCTTTTTATAGCTTCAAATCCCTCAGCTGCAGGTCAGGCATGTAGCTCCCAAACTAGGGACAGATCACCCTCTGCCTGTCTGGGGGCGTCCTCACAGAGTTGAATTGAGGGCACCAGTCTTGTAGGCACTTCAACATGTGGCTGCCTGGCAAGCCTCACAGAAAGGGGGCTTCAGAGCTTAATAGAGGATGCACTGGTGGAGGTAGTGAACAGCAGAATTCAGACAGTATAAGTCTCTCTTCAGTGTGTAGAAGACACACACTCCCAGTTGGTGCACCAACACAGGCCCCTAATTACTCAACATCGAGGACCTCCACTGCAACACCATCTGGCGGCAGACATGTTTGAGACTGTGTGGACTGGGACTTTAGCTGGCACTTCTTCAGCTCTTCTTTGCTTAGCCCTTTTCCTACATCCTCTTACCTATTCCTCACCAATACTACCCTCGCACATAAACAATATTTGAAAAAATGGGGGGGGGTCTGACCCCTGACAAAAATATTGTGCCCATCTTCCTCCACCTCTTCAGCATAAACTCTCTTGAGGTTTCCCATGTGTGTTCCCCTCTTTGTTTTGTCTCCCCTTTTTCAATCTCTCATATCTCCCCCTTTTTATTCTTTAATAAAACTATCAGGGTGTCCACAAAAGGATACCCCTATATAAAACATTATAAACCCCTTTTCTTTTTGAAAAAATACATTTTAAGTGTGTTGCAGTCTGCAGATTTCCTTAAATGTTTTAAGTGTGACTGCTATCAGATGCTCTCGCCTGCTATATGTGAAAAAAGAGTTATATAAACCCTCATGCTTTTGGGAAGTGATTCTCAACTTTGCAATGCAGAACTTTATAGAACTTACTCTTTTGTGAGAAATAAGCATATTTTCAAAAAGTTATTGCTATTCTGTATTAATTGCAAATGACCTTCGCTAACCTTATCTGCATATCTGTGTAGTGTTGCTGATCGCAGATAACCGAAGTCATTTGCGAAGCCCTGGACTATACATACCGGCCACTGACTTTTACCACTTGTGTGCATTATTGAAAGATGATGGAAAACTATAGTAGCAGCATGTAAACTCAACAACACAGCAACACAGCAAAAATTCCAAGTGAAATCGTCACAACACAGCTTTAATTAACTAGCACAACAGCAACTTATTCAGTAAGTGCTTTCATCTAGTGTTAGACTTCTTCAGACTTTAATGGAAAACTATGACTGAGCACTTTGTCTTTCAAATTCAACAACATACATGGCTGCCACAATAGACAGAACAATTGTTCTCATCCATTGTATTGTTTAGTCAGGGAGACATGAAGCATTATAAGAAACAAACTAAAAATCAAAGCTTTTTAGGAAAAATGTCATCAACTGCATTTGTTACATTGCTTAGGACTTCCACATTAAGCACTAAATTTGTTTCACAAAGATTTACTAACTGTTATCAAGCATACTACTAGGAAAATATTTCCCATTTTCTATCCTAACAAGCCAGAACTGCCATTAGCAAATGAGTTCTTTGTCAGCTTGAACATGGGCTCCCAAGTTTTCCTTCTGCTTTCAAGAAAAACATTGCCACACTCCAGACTATCATTAACAACATCTTCTGATTTATTCCAAACTCACCTCTGAGAGTATAATTGTATCATCCTAGAGAAAAGCTAAATGGCTACCTATAAAGCAAAGATGTAACCTACTTTTAGGATCCAAACTCTACCAACTACTCCATCTGCACACATTTACTCCTCTTGCAGCTAGACTTCACAAAATAATCTCCTCATGCAACATGAGGCACTACTCATAAGCCACACCAACTCTCATTACCCATAGAACCAAACTCCACAGCACTACACATGATTCCTCCTCTCATGCATCTACTCTATGACAAGCTTTCCCCATTGACATTAAGAAAATCGACATTTATTCCAAATTCAGAATGCAATTCAAAAAGCATTTTTTCATCCAAGCCAAATGCTCCTGCTTCAACCCAGGACATATCACCAAACCTATCTCCTTTCCAAACCTCTTCTAGTCTCCTCTCTCAAGACTGACCCACTTTAGAAGCTAATGTATATATTGTACATTACACTCTTCTTGATTGTACACTGCACTGTGCTTGTTCACTAGAATGTATACGCAGTTTTTTCTATGTAATTAGTCTAAAATATTCTCTTGTTGCTTACATTTCTGTATTTTAGCTTGTGAAATGTTTAGTATTTCACCTGGGCTGTGCCTGAAATTGGTCAGTATTGATCAGTGTACTACCCCAGTACACACACACACATATATATATATATATATATATATATATATATATATACACACACGTCTGTGTGTGTGTGTGTCAGCGCTGCCTTTATGATTTGACGCGCTACCTTCTGAACTTAGAATACATGCAAGTCCTCATGCCTTCTGTTTTTAACCATAGGTACTCATAAGCCTGTGAGTCACATGCTTCACATAATCAGCAAAAACAGTGCACTTTATACTCAGCGCAGATTTATTTTTAAATTTGGTAAAACGGTACAGAACAAAAAAGTTAACAAATGAAAACAAAAATGAACATTCTGAAAATCCAACAAATACTGGGACATAGATATTGTAATTTCATTGCTCAACAAAGTGCTCAATTTTATTAAGTGATCCAAACAATAGTTTAGCCAGGCATACTTTTTGTATTCTACTGCATACGTGTTTCACAGCACCACAGAAACATAGTGGCTTTTCCAGACTATATCATGTAAACAACTGCTTAAATTAACACCTCCAAAAACAAATATGTAACTTTAAAGAGGTTTCCTACTGTGAAACAATATTTACTAATAGTTTCAAAAGAAAGAGCTTAAAACAATGCATACATTTATTAAGTGTTTGTAAAACAGGCAAAACTCTAATTGACACCTCCATTTTTTAGATGCTAGGTGAGTGTGTGTGGGCTTCAGTAAGTGTTTGTGAGTACTTGTATTTTTATTTTATCTTGCATTTTTTTACTGGGTTTGACCAACTGGCTTTATTCAAAAAACCCTTTTCAGAACAGGCTCAGGGAGAAAAACTCCAGCATATTACAATCATTTTTATAAAGACTTTTAGTAACTGCAAGAACATACATTAAGTAATATACATTAATAATTAATCATATATTTGCTATTTAGATTACATTCATATGAAATAAAGGCAACTATTTTAGTATAAAATATATACCTTTAGTAGATGTTGAACACTGAGCATTTGAACAGGTGTATTTGTGGGTTTCTCAAGCTGAAAACAGATCTTTTGATTATTACTTATAAATTCAAAGAAATGGAAGTGAAGTTTGAAGGGAGAAGTTAAAATGGAAGCAAAATGTTAGTGTTTGCATTTTAAATACATTTTCATTTCAAGATTTATTCCCAATTATTTTAGTCCGCCTTTGATGGTTTATTTCCAGCCAACATGGCAAGTGTAGAAAGCTTTTTTTCTGGAATTTGGAACTTGTGTTTAATATGGAAAAATACAGATAGCCAGGAGATCTTAGCAAAATTAATTCTGTAGTGTTCATTTTCAATTGATCAGTGGCTCAATTTTAGTTGTTAGAATAATGTTGAATTTGGTCAAAAAATGGTATAAATGATTCAAAGTACAATTGATTGAGAAAACAGGACCTTGATTTCCTAGTCCCCCACATACATGTGTTCTCTGCAATAAATGAGATTATTATTCGCTGCTGAACTGTGTTGTGTGAAAGTTATTTTGTACCTTAACAGTTTGCTACCATACAATCTCTGATTCTTCAAGGCATTTTTGTGCTGTTGCATCAGAAATTGCCACTGGACCAACCGTGACAGGTTTTATATCAGGCAAGTTTCTACTGTGTCAGTACATCATTTTATTTTTCTTACCTTCAGCAGAGTTTGCAATCTCTACAGGTAAGCTTTACTAACAACCAGTACATTATATACAATTGTATATAAGCAGGTAAACTGTACGAGAGCTAGGAAATTAAATGTAAGAAATAAGTGGACAGTTAAAATAAGACTGCAAGTTTCTTTGATGGCACGTGTCTGAGATCTAATCATAAAATAAGATGAATACTCTATCCTAGTCACAGGGACAGAATATCCCTGTCAGAAGGACAGAGTATTCATCTCAAGTATGAGAGCAGGTTTTAATCAAAACAAAAAAAACAAAAAAGGAACAGAGATGATTCCTTACCAGTATGAGAGTGGGTTTATAATTACAGTTGCATATATATCCCTTTGGAATGAGAATGTGCAAATGAAAAATTACATTCCTCGGGTATGCATCCTTTAAGGCAATTAGAAAAGTTATGCAGCCAAACTCTTCGGATGAGAACTGGCCCCTCCTCCACCTCAGAATTAACTTGGTTCTTGTGAAGTTGATAGCCCTCCCTCTCTGAGAAGGCAGGTAGAGATACATCTTATTGAAACATCTTCTACTTCCCCAGACACAGTACAGATTACTTCTATACTTCTACCCATCCCCATGGGTTGGTTTACAATTTCAGACTTAAGACAACAATGACAACCACCATCAACCACAATACCATCATATCAAATATTAATACAAATAACCAATAAAGGGAAATAATTACATCACAAATACAGACAAGGAGCTAGCACAAAGCATGTAGGAAAACTAAACCAATTTGCTAATAAAAGCACTCCACTTAAAACAAAGCCCTTAAAAAAGATCAAATAATTGGTTACACAGTTTCCAATAGTTATTGAAAGAGAAGAATATCAGTGGACCCCACCTCTTAAATAAAACACAGAGGAAGAAACAGACTCTGATTCTTCCACTGATACTGGTGCACCAAATACACAAACATACCCCTTGAAAGACATATGTAATCCTGCAGCCACTCTGGTTAGTGAAGCTGAATCCACCATAAAGGTAGTACACCCATGGAATGCAATGAAGATTTTGTAGATTACTGAATCTCAAGTTATATTTTCATGGAAAGGAGCATCCTTTGGATGGGGCTAACAGGGCGTTCACCTTTAAATGGTCTACTTTTGTTCCACCTCCTAATAAATATGTTACTTTATTTCAACAGCAAGTGTTAAAAGATTTGCGTTTTAATTTTGGACCTATTTACAATCATTGTACTAATAAAAGCAATCTTTTCAGGAACCAACAATAAAGCTCTCAAAGATCTTAAGAACAACAAACTCTTGGTGATAACTACAGTTGACAAGGGTGGTGCTCTAGTGGTTTGGGATTGGGTGATGTACTTGGAAGAAGCTCGGAAACAACTTTCTGATCATCAATTTTATTAGAGAATGTATATAGATCCGAATCCGAAATTTAAGGCCAATTTACATAATTGTTTTTTTACAGCTGGGTATGGAAAAGGGTATAATAACTAAGAAAGTTGTTTTTCATTTAACTGTACAGGATCCTGTTCAACAACATTTTTATTTGTTGCCAAAGATTCATAAGGATTTTACCCATCCTGCTGGAAGACCAATTGTTTCTGGGCATGGATCATTGACAGAACCTTTATCCATATATTTAACCCACTATCTGAAACCATTACTGTAAGGGGTACATTCCCGTATCCAAGATACTCCCAATTTTTTTAATATTATACAAGTCACACAGATAGATGAAGGATTGTATTTATGCACTTTGGATGTGAGTTCTTTACAAACCAATATTCCCCATTGGGCGGGCCTTATGGCCTTAGAATATTGACTTGACCGATTATCTTTGTATAGCCCAGGCTTTAATACCTTTCTTCTTTGTCTTGTGGAGCATGTTTTAACCAAGAATGTCTTTTATTTCCATGGTGAATGTTATTTCCAACTTAAGGGAACCACAATGGGGGCACATTTTGCCCCAATACATGTGGGTTTATTTACTGGTTTTATTGAAAGGCAAATTAAATATGATAATTCTCATAACATTTTTCTGGATGAAATGGACAATTGGGGAAGATACCTGGATGACTGCTAGTTAGTTTGGAGATCGAATCTTGTATATTTGTGGGAATTTGTTGACTATTTAAATGAAAACAAATGGGGAATAAATTTTACAATTAAGTCAGACCTCAAACAAATTACATTTGTGGATGTGGAGGTGATGGTAAATGATGATGGTAGTTTAAAAAGTAATGTATATACGAAATATCCACAGTTTAATAAATTGTTACATGCCACCAGCTGCCATCCACATCATGTTATTAAAAATATTCCAAAATCTCAATTGTTGAGGCTTAACCAGATTTGTTCCTTTAGTAGTGATTTAAATCGACAAAATGTTGACATGGTCAACAGATTCTGCAATAGGGGTTATGACCATCATAGTATATCACAAAGTACAAAAACAGTGGATAATGTCAATAGGGTTGAACTGTTAAAATACAAAGAAAAAACTGTAGATAGTAAAATTAGATTGCTTACCAGTTATGGTAACAATCTAAAGACTTTTATGGACATAGTGCAAAAACATTGGGATGTATTGTTGACTGACAACAGGTTAAGTGAATTAATTCCTTCAAGATGCCTCTTTTCTTATCGGAGGAGTAAAACCGTGGCTAAGTGGCTTAATCATTATAAAAAACTTATCGTCGGACCAGTTTGCAACAAACTATGAAAGGTGATTTTTTTAAAAGGGTGCCAACCATGTGGGCATTGTTCCTTTTGTAAGTATGTTTGTAAAACTAAGCAATTTACATCAAAGAATACTCCCAAGGTATTTGATATTTATGTCTTTGGTAATTGCAGTTCTGATTGGGTCATTTATTTGGCCACTTGCACATGTTAAGCCATTTATACTGGACAGACTTCTCGCCATTTCAGGGTGCAAATTTTGGAACATTTAAGTGATACTAAGTGTGGATGGCTATCTAATGCCCTGTATAAACATGTCTAAAAACATCCTTCAGCCAGTTTTACTTTTTGTGTGATTGACAGAATTATGTATAATAAAAATAATAAAATGGGTTAGCATAATATTTTAAGTTATAAAGAAAAATCCTGAATTATTAGGTTGGGGGTTTATTTTCACCATGGTTAAATGAGCACTTTTGATTTGTTATTGGTAGCATGTGCTTTCCTATTTAAATCTTGTTTTTCTGGTTTACGTTATTTAACACTGAAAAGCCATTTCATGCCGAAACCAGTCTTGTTTGTTATTCATTCTTTTTATAGTATGATCTGTTTTTGCTGGAAATAAACAACAAGAATAACTGCTGCGGACAATAGAGTGCTGTCCTTTTTGTTTTGATTTGCTGTTTATTTTGATTGTGTACTACACTGTACTTGTGTGGAGTTGGTTTTGAACAGTTCTGAAAACCTCAACACCCCCTCACATTTTCAGAAAAATATGGGAAAAATCAAATATAGGCGATAATATTCCAAAGCACATAGACAATGGATTTCTTTCTGCTAGAAATTTATTAAATGGAATTACTACAGCATGCCCCCCCCCCAACACCTAATTGGGCAATAATTAAGACCATTGTACAGAAAAAAATGAATATTTTGATGCATATTTGTAATGCATAACGGATGCATCTGAAGCCTTTTTGGACATCCAGAACCTACAGGAGTGGCAGCCAGCAGGCTGTCAGCTGCTTTTGTAGAAGACTTAGTATCACCAATGCAAGAGCAAATCAAGATGGATTCCCGATTGTTTTAGTCTGATTTTGATTATTTATTTCCTGCCAACACAAAAGTGCCAACATGGCAAGTACAGAAGGCTCTTTTCTAGAATTCGAAATGTGTGCCTAATATGGAAAGGAACAGAAAGAGTCAGGAATCTCTTAGTTAGCAAACGTAATGCTGTAGTGTTTATTTTCAGTTGGTCAGTGGCCATATCGTAGTAGCTACAACACTACTGCATTTGATCAAAAATGGTATAAGTGATTCAAGGTACGATTGTTTGAGGAGACAGGACCTCCCTCTTGTGTTTTCTGCAATAAATGAGATCATTATTCTCTGCTGACCTGTGCTGTGTGATATGTATGCTGGCCCCCATAATAGCAAGTTCGTTTACCTGCATTTTCACACATAGGAGCATTTGAGATTGTTACCATTCGATATAGTAATATAGACCTCAGTTAAGACATGGGGTATTTAGCAGGCTCAGTCTTGTACACGGTTATCATAAGGATTAGCATACCTGTCAGCCTCTTAATGTAAGAAATTTGGACAAAACCCGATAAAATGGGAAGGAGGACAAAGTACCAAAAAAAGGGACCTGTTTTAAATATTGCTCTTATGAAAGTTGCTAGAGTAACAAGGTTTGTTTTAACAAACATTTTCTGAAGGATTTGAAGTCTGACACTCATATATATATATATATATATATATATATATATATATATATATGTCTTAGGTGTAACTTCACTCCTTAGATCACCCTAGTGATTTGTCAAAAGAACACAAATTTTATGAGGTACAGACCAAAAATATGTGCCTCGAATCTGGACATTCTGCGAAATTCTGGACAGTTGAGAAGTATGAGACTTGAGGTGAGGTGGCGAGCAGTGTCACGTATGTGCCTCGGAGATGCAAGTAAAACTATTCAGGTATTGGTGAAAACTGGTTGTGGGGCATAGGGTTCTGAGTAAAGATAAATGGTTTGACGATAAGGCAAGTTGAAGATTACGGTAATATTTATTATATGACTACAGCCCCTAGTACAACAATCCATTGTAAACTCTTGAGATAGGACCGGGGACCATTCCTGTCACGTATAAAGCATTATAAAATCATTAAATATTTCGGATACTACTCAACCGTCTTTTACTAATACAGAACCGATTGTTATTTAGTGCGTCACAAATCAGACTGCATTCAAATACAAATAATAAATATTCCCAAAGAGTTTGTACCCCCACAGAATCAGACCATTCAATATATACTATTAACATAAAGGCCATAACACATCACCTGTCAATCTCTTTCAGCGTACCGGCAAACGGTGATATGCTCTCTTACACAAGGAGTGCGTCATTGCGTTCGCGCATCACTAGGAGGCGTGGTTCCACTAAATAGATTATTTAAGGCTCCGCTACAGGGCGCATAATGCGCCATTTTAAAAGAGAAAACGAGCTTGATTGTAGGACCGGGAGTCCGGATGGTGAAGTCCTCCCTCCAAAGGATATTGAATAGTCATTGTTTTGCAAGAGAAAAAGAAGGAAATAAAAGTATAGTAATGCCCATCATGAGTATCAACTGTACAAGTAGTGAAAGGTGAGTTAATTAAAAGAATGTGAAATGAAGACCTACTTATCACATTTTTAGATGACAAAATGTTGTAACACCTAAAAATATTCGATTACACAGTGAAGTGTCAAATTGTTTTTGACAGCCTTTTACATAATTGATCCGTGAGGCCTGCTGTAGAATGGGGGAGGGGATTCCGTTGATATCAGGAAGTGCGCCAGCGCATGACTAGCTCTGGATGGCTAGGTGGAGACAACCATTCTTATAGCGTGATGGCGCGTACGACGTAAGATATTTTTCGTTTGTATCTCATTAGCGTAAGGGCCGGTTTCTAGAAAGTTCTAGGTAACGGGAGGCGGAGAGAGAAGCTGCGTGGCACGCGAGTGGTAATTTGCATCTTGATGGCGGAAGTAGTAATTTTGCCGGAAGAAACTCCTCTGGATGAGGCAGTATTATCTTGAGGTATAACGTTCGTCTATCCCTTTCGCTGTCGTTTTTGTAGTCTGTCCAGGTGTTGCTTCACATTTTTAACCTGGTTCTCCAAAAGTTGGTTTTCTAGCAAATAATTTCTAATCGAACTTAGAAAATGATGAACACTTGAGTTTTAGACTCTCTTATAAAATTCACTGCAGTGGAAAACATGTTCTGTGAACTTTGAGTAATATTTAAAAATGTCCCTATTTTTCAGCATCTTGTACCCGTTGTATATGGCTTTGACAAGATTTCTTGTGGTTGAGAGGTGTTTGTGTATTTTGGAATCTTGCGTGTTTGTAGGTATTTAAAGTGTAGGGTGACTTCGTGTAATTTTGTGATGTCAGCGTGCTAGTAACGTGCTGTTATAAGTCTGTCCTTCCTGATATTGATGGATTATTGAGTACTTCTGTTAAGTCTGGTTTGTCTGTATGCTTGACATTAGTCTCTCAGTTGCTTGTGTAAATTCACTAGTATTGTCAAATTCTGTCAGTGATGCAGCTTTTTTGCTACCTTTCCTCGTTTGGGCCACGACATTCCTGACCATTGTTTTGTTTTGAAGAATGTGTGAGCTAATATTTGCATTAGCTCTCCCTGCTGAATACCAGTGGCAATTTAATTTTGGACCGGTATAGTCTCTTGTTTCAACCTGTTTGTTTATATGTCATGGGTGTCTTGAAAGGCCACAGAGCTCATGCTAGTTTGTTCACTCTGTTTTGTACTGCATCTTCTTTTTCCAGGAAATGCCATACCTGTCACTCCTGGAAAAACGTTTGTATATTCTACCAGTTGTCCTTATTTAAAGGAATTTGGTAAGGCCAACTGCTCAACACGTACTGGAAGTTTAGGAGGCTTGTGGGTGTTTAGGAGACTTGGGAGCTGCTGGCTTAAGTTTTCATGGGTGTCTAAAAGCCTTGCCATGTGTACCCAATGAAATACTAGAGAAATTCACTGTAAAGGATCCTGCCTAAACTTGATCTTGGCAATGATTCCTCGTATCCAAGAGGGCTAAATGTGAAATCCCTGGCAGGAATTTGTGGTTTCCCATCTAGTCATCCAGACTGCTTAAGCATGGTTGTATATGGGCTTTGTTCTATGTGAATTTGTAGTCTGTCCCAGAGGAGTAGCAATCTCTGATTTCTGTCTCAAGCAGGTCCTGTATGTTTTAGGCCAAGTTAAGGTTCCTGGAGCAGTTGACCCTTGTCCCATTTGACTTGTGGATGTGTAGCATTTCCTTTCGGTTTGGATATGAGATTGCTTTGTGGGCCAGGCACAAGTCTTCATATCTGTACGGAGTACAGTGACTTCAGTCTTGTCAGTGTATGTGCTGGAAACGGATACTTTCCTTGGTTACAAGGCTCTGAGGACTTGAGTACATGGATGTTTTCTTTCTGTCTTAAGTGCTTTTGCTAGTGAGGTGTGTGCTATGTAGGATTCCTTCCTTACCACAGTAGACACATGGGTGGTCAAAGTTTTGGCTATACTCAATTTGTGTTCCTAAGTCTCAGTTGTTAAGAGTATTTAATAGTCTGTAAGGATATTGTTTTTATCAGAGTATGATGTATTTTTAAAATATGATTTTGAGTTAATTTTGGCACCAGTCACTGATTTTGTAAAGGCCCTTCAAAGTATATTGACATAATTTGGGGATACAGTGATTGCACCTACTTTGCAGTTGTCACCAAACTTGGCCACAGCCCCCTGTGTTGGTCTGTACTTCTGAGAAGTATATGCCAGACAGTAGGAGGCCCAGCACTGACCCTTGTGGAACCCCACTGTGACAGATCTGGTTGAGGTAAACTCCCCGACTTTGAGTGTGATCAGTTAGTCAGTTAAACCACTGACAAGGGGTGGATATTCAACTGGGATACTTTCAGTGATGCCGAATGTGGGATTGTCTAAGGCCTTGGTAAGTCAGTGTATGTTTGCACAGATTTGCCTGTGGCTGTGGTGACAGTTTTTTTTTTTTAATCCACCAGGTTTGACTGGCATGACTCTCAAACTGTCCAAGTGTTTGGCGATCACCTGTTTAGGTTCATAGGATGATACTAGGCTATTGCCCTGGAGGCCCTTATAAGCCTAGCAAAGAATTTTGCCAATGTTCTCTGTCTGCACCTGTTTCCCCTGTCCAGCAGGGACACAGGTGGGATCTGTATAGTTTTTTGTTTCCTATCTGGTCATCCAGGCTCCTCTTAAGAGGGCTAGAGGTGTACTCTGACATACTACACAGACATGAGTTTTTGGGACGAATCTTAATGTTGCAGACCAGGTTAAGGCCTTGCGGGTGGAGTTTGTCTTGTGCAGCAACTCAGTTAAGGCTGGGTTAGAAGAGATGGCCTTTTATGCCAGACACGGGTCATAATATTTTGGCCTGAAACCCTGGGTTTTCCTGGTCAGGAGCCTCTGTGGTCTCTCTAGCTGCTGCATGTGCTTGGCAAAGTACATGCCGAATGGAGCATTTTACTAAATGTGTATAAGGGAGGAGTGCAGGGATGTCGTGATCTTGTTTCTGGATGAAATAACTCCTTTATGAAGTGGGCCATGTAGAAAGCCGCCTGTACAATGGAGGCAACGTGGTGGTCAAACGTCAGGTTGCTATCAAGGGTGCCCAAGTCCGTCACGACTGGTTGCATGCTCAGTATGTTAATGTAGTAATTAGTGGGGATGACCTTTTCCCCAAGCGGGATAATTGGCAGTCAGTTTGAGGCCATGCTTCTGGCACCAGTCACTAGTTTGGGTAAGACCCTCTTGTAGGATGTTCACATCAGTAGGGGAAATTTAAGACTGCACCCAACTTGCAGTCATCTGCATACTTGGGTCAGCCACAGACCACTGGTTTTTTTATGTCTTGCATCTTAGAAAAGTATATACCAAACAGAGGCCCCAAGACTGATCTTGGGGTACACCGCTCATTATGGCTTAGACGTGGCTTCCCCTAATTTGACTGGGTTCTCAGTGAGCCAGTTAGCTACCCATCTGGTAACATACAGGTTGCTGCGTAGCTGGGAGAGTATCTATTATGCCTGAGTGAGGAATAGTTTGGCTAGGTCAAGGGAGGCTGTGTGCACCTTCCCCTTGTCCATGGTTTTGGTGACTTGTTTCAAAAGAAGTCGACCAAGTTTAACAGCCATTCTGTCCCTCTGACAAAACCAAATGTGGTGTTAGGTTGCCAGTATCCTTGTTTAGGTCTGTGATGCGTTCCATGGCCCTGCAGATCAGGCTAGTTAGGCTGATGGGCCTGTAATTGCTTGGGTCAGTGGACGCCCCACTTGTGTAGAGGAATAATTCATTCCATGGCCTTACAGATGAGGCTTAAGCTTATGGGTTTGTAGTTCCCATGGTCTGTTGCTGTTCCCTTTATGAAGGGGGGATGACAAGTTGGCTGTTTCCCATTCAGGGATAAAACTAGTACTTGGACTGAGGTTGGAGTACCCAATGGGTTGCTAACTCTTGTTTTAGACCAATTAAAATGCAACCTGGGCTGCCACCTGGTCTACAAGTAATCTCTGGTATCCCTAAAGTCTGACCCAACCCACTAAAGTATAGTGGGTTCAAATAAACAATGTAAATATTCTGTGTAAGATGATCAGTCATAGTATGAAGTTATGGGAAAGAATAGTGGAAGCTAGGTTAAGAAGGGACATGATTAGTGATCAGCGGTATGGTTTCATGCTGGGAAACAGCACTACAGATGCAGTGTTTGCTCTGAGTGTTGAAGTGCAGCGAAGGTCAGAAGGATTTGCATTGTGTTTTTTGTAGACTTTGAGAAAGCGTGTGACAGGGTGCCTAGAGAGTTGTGGTATTGTATGAGGAAGTCGGGAGTGTCAGAAGTAAGAATGGTACAGGATATGCATGCGGGTAGTGTGACAGCGATTGAGGTCTGCGGTGGGAGTGACTGATGCGTTTAAGTTGGAGATGGGATTTACATATAAGATAAGCTCTGAGCCCTTTCTTGTTTGCACTGGTGATGGACATGTTGACAGATGAGACCAGACAGGAGTCCCTGTGGACTATGTTTGCAGATGACATTTTGATCTGCAGTGAGAGTAGGGAACAGGTGGAGGAGACCATGGAGAGATGGAGGTATGCTCTAGAGAGAAGAGGAATGAATGTCAGCAGGACTAAGACTGAATATATGTGTGAATAAGAAGGAAGATAGAGGAATGGTGAGAATGCAAGGAGTAGAGGTGGTGGTGTGTTTAAATACTTGATCAATAGTTCAGAGTAATGGTGAGTGGAAGAGAGGTGAAAGAGTCCAGGCATGATAGAGTGGGTGAAGTCAGGAGTGATTTGTGACAGAAGAGTACCAGTAAAAGGGGAGGGGAATGTCTACACAAGGGTAGTGAGACCAGCTATGTTATATGGGTTGGAAACTGTGGTATTGACAAAAAAGGCAGGAGTTAGAGCTGGATGTGGCAAGAGTTAGATGTTAAGATTTGCACTGGGTGTGGCAGGGGTGGACAGGATTAGGAATAAGTATATTAGAGGGTCAGCCCATGTTGGATGGTTTGGAGACAAAGCCAGAGAGGCAAGGAGGAATGCTGAGTATATTGGCTGGTAGTTAAATTCTGTTTTCAGTGTGGGGAGAGAGAATGGAAGTGGGTGATGTAATCTGGGTGCTGTATAGGGTCAGTGCTAGTGGAGATTCTCTAAATGGTACAAACTATTCTTGATTTACCGTTTTAAGGGGCAAAAAACACAGCTGAGGCAGTCTCTGAACAAGGACTTCTCAGCCGGATCACATACTGCTACTAAGGGAGAATTTGTCTACTGAAGTTTTTGCATCTGTAACCGCCAATGGTTTACCCCCACTGTGTGGTAGTGTATGATGGTGCCGGGTCTCGCTTGGTTTGCAATGTATTTAGAAAGTCCTAGTTCCTTGCTAGACTGAAGTATTTCTAGATTCAGGAAAGCTTTTTTGGGCCCTCAACAGTGACCTGTTCCAGCTTGAGAAACTTTCTCACCAAGACTGTAAAAGGCAGTTTTCCTTGGGCTACCCAGCAAAGTGCTTGGTTTCTCATTTTTAAATAAAAAGCCTGGTATTTAGTTGTGAACCTAAAATGGCTGACATGCTTGCCAGAGCTGCTATAGAACTGTGAAAGTAGTTTTTTTGGCATCTGTCAAGATGGCGCTGCAGCAAGTTCAGTCTCAAAAGAACGTGTGTGCAGCATACAGCTTAGATTAGCAAAACTATAGGAAGAATGTGCAAATGTAGTGACGCAAGAATGAATGTGGCAGCAGTCTGGTTGCCATACAGGTGGCTTGCATGTTGTGCTGAAATTTTTATCTTCATGAGCTCCTATTAACATTGTTCAAGTTTAAGCAGTGCTGTGATTGTGACAGATCCACTTTTGTGGATATCCACCAGTGGCAGGTGGATATTCATGCGTTTCTTGGAAATTACCGTATTAACTTCTATTTGACTTATTGATGTGGGATAAGTGTGACATCAAATCTGGACAGAGGCAGGTTGAAGGATGCATACTTGGTCCTAGTCCAGTTTTACTAGTAGCACAATTTTTGGAGTAGGGTGGACTGAGCCTTAACCTGACTCAGGGGAGTACCCACCCCGGGTGAGAGCTGCTAAAACCACTATGTTGGATCAAGTATATGAAAAGTATTCATGTTAAACATCTGATTGTTGATAAAATGACTGAGTGACTAGTGTAGAGTGTGAGGATGTCTGAGCTAACACACCAAGTGTACTAGTGACCCTGTGTTAAAAGGACCTTTTTCCGGCCAAAGTGATTTGGAAGCTCAGCACAGCAAGAACTTGGCAAGTTTTTGTAAAAGGTATGCTTATGCAAGTGCTCTAAGGTTAATGAAGATTTGCAAAATCTGTGTGGGGGGGGGGGGGTCTTTTTGGCTTTTAACTGTTTTAGTTTTTCAGCATGATAATAGGTTCATAGGTACTAGGCTATTGGCCCTAGGGCCTATATAAGCCTAACCAAAAATGTGCCCTGGCTTTCGCCACCCAAGAAAAGTTGTAATGCAAGACTGAACTAAAATTGTGATTGGCAGTTTGGCTATGTGCTCAACTTGAGCAGATTCATGGCTTGTGCTGGTTAAAAAAACTAAGTCAGATCTGCAAGTTGCCCATTGGTGTATGCAAGTGTGTACCACCGGGAAGTGTATTTGCATCACTGGCTCCTTCTGAAGGATGGCAGGTAATTACTTCCATGCTTCCTTCTACCTTGGGATAGTCGTGC
This sequence comes from Protopterus annectens, assembly GCF_019279795.1. NCBI lineage: Eukaryota > Metazoa > Chordata > Ceratodontiformes > Protopteridae > Protopterus > Protopterus annectens. The sequence continues at coordinate 202,234,000 of NC_056747.1, forward strand.
TTGTTCCTGTCATCTTAACAAACCTAAGCTGCTGTTTGACTTCTTTCTGCTACCAGTTTTGCTTCACCCTTTATCTGTAATAATTTCTAAATAGTTAATAGATCCCTGGTGTACAAGCATTGGGTATGGTTTGGGTCTTGGGGAAAAGTCCTCGTATAAAGTTTTATGCGAAAATTTGGCTGCAGACTGACCCTCATGTAGCATGAGGGTTACAGAGTAGCAGTCATTTTTGTTGCAGCATAAACCCCACTTCAGTACACGCAACCTGTGTGGGTTACTAGGAGGCTGTGCTGGAGTGAATCTGGCAGTTCTTTGCTTATGTGAGTGATGGATCTTTTAGAGAACTTGCAAAGTAATCTAGTCAAGCCTTGCTTAATTGGCCTTGGCAATGCCTTTCATTTAGAAATTCTTTCAGAACATTTTATTTAGGGAGGCAACAACATTTCAAGTACTTCATCGGAGGGTTCCTTGGTAGGAATCTGGAATTTTAACTTTGTCTGCATTTGATTATTCTCACTGTGCGTTGCACTTGGTTTGTCCGAAAATGGCTATCCAGCCTACTATGCACTGATCTTGGACTAATTGAAAATGATTAACCAGTTCACTTTACCAGGTTAACAAGAATAATTTGGCTGTTTTGGAAACTTATTGCCCTCGAAGCAGCATCTTGGGAGTTGCTGTTCAGCCTGAATTTTAGAAGTCCTGTTTTACTCTGCCTTGTTTGCTGGGCATTGCTGGACCTCTTCCAGTCTGCATTCAGCTTTAATTTTTGTACTCTGCCAGTCAGATTTACTAACATACGCAGTTTCATTTTGTACTTGCTACAGTTTCATATGTCTGGGTGAGACATGAAACCTCTTTCTTAAATCCCCATTCCCTTCTAGTTATTTATAATTATTTGAAAGTTGCTCTCACAAGCACTCTTAGGTGTTCATTGGTCTTAAGGTTCTAGTTTGTATCTGTATGTTACAGCTCTGGTGCTGATTATGCAGACTTTCTGGGTGGCACCATTTTGTATTCTTACCTCAGCAGTTTTGAGGCTTGGTACAACGTGCTGTCTTAAAGGGGCAGTCTCAAACTTTTTTTTGATTCTGGTCTTTGTTTACATTTTCAGTCTAGCTTTCTGAGCATGTGCCAGCTTTGGCTGTGAGGGTTGGGGAAGGGATGTTTACAAGAAGTTTCAGTGGTCTTGGTCAAATTCCATCTCTAATTGCAGTTGTACTCAAAACAGTGCTGTTTTAGTTTCACCTGTGCTTTTTATCCTCTAAGAAAAGTGGACTTTATGTTATGACCTCACTTGCAAGAAAGCATATGAGCAATGCAAAACTAAAACAAAGTTTTTCTGTTGGTTTCATATTTTTGTGTGGATGTCTAAATGCTAAGTGATGCTATGCATGACTGCCACTTGCTGCGTTTTTGAAAACATTTCAAAAAGTAATGGAAGCAGTCTTGTGGTTTTATTCTCTCTGCATACTTGCCAAGTGTATTGATTTTCTGCTCACTCTCTGCAGAGTGAATAGAGTTGCACAGTTAAGAGGTGTTTTGACAAGATCATAAAAAGTAAACAAACTCCACCTCAAACCAACGTAATCTTATTTTTTTTCTCAGTGATTGGGAACTGAAAGCAGTGACGGGAACTATCATGCCATTCTAACTTAATTTTTCTAGTGTTTGAAAAGGGGATGTTGTACTCATCCTGACTCTGGTTTTAATGTCATGGAAGCATTTGTCTAGATGTTGCTCTGTTAGTGGTAAAAATCATCTTAAGGATAGTTTAGCATGTGAATGTTATCTTTAAAATAAAAGAAACGAAACTCAAAATGGAAAACTAATACATATATACGTAGAATTATAAATGCTTTTTGTAAGCACAAAGACTTTATTTGTATTTAATTTTTATAACATTTGTAAGTATTTTTATACTGAAGTATGTTTGCCCAGGTATGATTATACTGCCTTTAGCACTAGCATCTTGGGGCCATTGAAGATTTTTCTCATTGCCTTGGGAACGAGAGGCGAGCAGAGGTCACATGATATTTCAGCATTCTAACTACAACTCCTTCACAAGGATCTTCTGACTTGACATTCTAGTTTTTCCACTAATGTCAGAGATTGTAATTGTTACGTGACTTTTTTTAAGGTTCCAATCCTTTCAGTGATTTAGCAAGTGTTTCTTCTAATTTACAAGTAAGTGCATCAGACGCTGACTGTTTGGATGTGTTTTCATTGGAAAAGTTAGCCATTAAGACTTTCTTTACAGTTACATTTTCTACTTTGAAGAGAATATTCATTTGGGCTGTTCTTTAGGCTTGGATTTCTAAGCCACGGTAGTACAGCTCTAGCATTGTTGCCCCACAGCAAGAGGTTCTCCTGTTCAGTTCTTGACTGGAGTGCCTTCTGTATGGAGTCTGCATGTCCTCCCTGCAGTCAAGTGGCCTCTGAAAGACATGCGTGAATGGGCGTGCCTTTGCTGAAGGTTGGGCGTCGGGCTGGCAACTCGGTACCATAAAAATCTACTGCCAATCATTGTCGGACCAGAGTTCAGCTGTGGCAACCCCTAACCGGGAAAAGCCGACTTTAGGCTTGGTTTTCTAAATTTCGTAATTGTTTAGCATGGTGATCCATTGTATAAACAATTGGTTGAGCTCTTCAGTAGTAATGGGCTTGTTTTTATGCCTATGTTGGTGCAACACTAAGCCTGAATTAGAAAAACTGAAGGCTGAAATGGAGACGTTTGATTAAAGTTAGAACATCTGAAGTTTTCTACTTTACCATGGTATTCCTGCTAAAGTTAGTAGGCATATTGCTTCTGTTAATCGAAAGCAATGTAAATTGAAGAGGGACCTTGCAGCATATGCTGCCAACACAGCCTACCCTGTAAAAATCTTTTAAAGGTGGTCCTGACAAGAGTTGATCAGAATCTGGCGAACACTGCTGTTAATACAACTTCTATCAATACATCTTGTGATTATTAATTTTCTGTTTCTGGTGTTGGACAAAACAATACAGGGACTAGGGATACAGTTATTCCTTCGAACGCTTCCAATAATGTCCCAGGTCCTTTTTTAGTGGACTGTGCAGGGAACAAGAATACCCCAAAATGGTCAAAAGCCAAATCAACAAAGGGGGGGCAGAATGGTCAAAATAATTAGACTTGTTTTGAATCTCGGTAACGTACTTTATACTGTTTTGAAGTGTGGTTTTTAGTTTATTCCTGCTAACACTGTTAATACGTCTGGACTCATCGTGGATTTAAAATTCACATAAATTAACAATTTAGGATGTTGGTGTACTCTGCATTCAGCTGTGCAGGATCTCCCACTCGATGGGTTAACAGCCTTGAAAGAATAGGCCAAAAATTGTGAATTGTGGGTGAGGACATATTGGGGGGGGGGGTGTTCCCTTTTGAGATTGGGGATAAGGCATGTTATAAGGTTTGTTACCCCGGAGTTTTATTAATGCAAACATTATTCTTTATTCAGTCAGAGCACAGATCATTCTAACTACAGTTTTTTGCAGGTAAAGTTCCCTAAACTGGCGACACTATTTGGCATACCTAAAGTGCACATAGAACATCCTCCTCGGCCAATAGTGTCAGCCAGCTTTTCTAAGACAGAATCCATATCTGTTTGGTTAGACTACAGTTTAAATCTTGTTGTACAAAAGTCTATATTTTTTTGTGATTTGTCATTTGTTGGAACTTTTGTCTCTGGTTCATTGGGAATATTTTCCTACTTTCGTGTCACTTGATGTGACATTCAACAGGAAAGTGGTTCGAAAGTCAGTGTACTAAATGTCGTGGTACTGTTTTGCTACGACCAAGGATATCAGTTGTGACACGCATAGTTTGCTGCTCCCCAGCCATCTAGGGTTACTCCGAGTCGGCAGGCTGAGCCACTTAGGGGCGGGGTGACCCTTGTCCTAGACATTCACTCTTCAGGTGGACCAGCCTTCCAACTGATGGAGAAGGCTTTCGCTGCTGCTGGCGATACTGGACTGTCTATCCCTCTGCCCTCCTATGGTACACTCGTTTCACAAGTCGCACTGAGCGGACACCAGGTGCAAGGACCTCTGGACATATTCCCACAGGAAACCACTTTTCCAGAGTCTTCCCCAGCTTCTCTCGCTCAGGAAGTTCACCGGAAAAATTCATGCGAGAAAGCACATGGACTCTGCAGATTTTGATGGGGGAAGGATCCCCTTGGTCACCCTCTGAGATCCTTTGGTGATATCCTCAAAATCTTGAAAGAGGGTACCGGCAGTCCTCTAATCCGACCTTGGAGGAATCTGTGTTCCTGCAGGCCTCTTGCACCTGGACCACTACCACCTGGGTTACTCCAACTGCTGATTAACTTGTCCGGCTTATCATGCAGCATGCTTGGAAGGCTCCTGACACCATCAAAGCTATTCCCCAGAGGCCAGATAAGATTTTTGTCCCCTCCTGCTACGGATCCCCATTGCTCAAAAGGTCTTCTGTGGATGCTTTGGTGGTGGCAGCCGCAACAAAAAAGGATCTGGCAGAAGAAAGCCAGACTGTCCATCCACCTAACAGAGTCCCGGGTCCTGGATAGGGAAGTGCACCTTTGCATCAGCAACCTTAGGTCCCTGAATTATATGGCTTCAAAGGGATCTGATTTCGGAGCTCTCAAACCTTGGCTGGTGCAGTGTCTGAGGTCTGTGACAGTGGCCTCTCAGCTGGCTACCATTGAGTCAGTATCTAACACCTCTATGCGACTGATCTCGCGCATCAGGAGCAGCAGCAGGTTCAGCTGCGGTCTTAAACTACACGCATGGATGCACTTGTGCAATTTCACAGAACCCTTTAAGGCTTCCTTTCTTAATGCTCCCATTGAGCCCTCGTTGTTTGGACCCAAAGTTAAAAGTACACTGGCCAGATGTGAACAGGACGGTAAGACCCTTTCTGCCATAGGTGTCTGTTCTTCCCCTCAACGTGCTTTCTCCTGAAACCAAAAGTGGGACGATATGGTTCAAGAAATCTCGGGGTCCTTTCTGTGTGACACAGGCTGAGTTCTCCCCTAGAGGCAGAGGGGAAACTCGGGGAAGATTTTCCTTTCGGGGCAGAGGGGTCTGCGTAACCAGGGTTCCAGGGATTCTTTCCCTGGCCAATCCTACCAGCGCTCCTGAAGAGCGGCCCAACTCCTTTCCTCTGGAGGTGGTTGGGGGACGTTTCTCCTAGTACCTTTCTGCCTGGCTAACCATCACCACCGATTCTTGGGTACAAAGGATTATAACCAGAGGTTATCATATCTCCTTCGATCTTTGTCCTGTCCCTTCAAAAAACCTTCCCGATGTTCTTCCCAGTCAAAAGGAAGAAGCAGCATTAGAGAGAAAAGCTGCTAAAGAGTCATCCAAATAGTCCTCCAGACCAGATAGGATCCGGATTCTACTCTGCACCTTTTTTGGTGCTAAAGAAAACAGTGGACTGGAGGCCAATTTTGGATCTGTGTGTTTATCACGTTTGAGTACAAAAATTCCAGATGGTAAAATTAGTCTATCCTAATGCTTTTGGAAAAACACTATTGGATGTGCTCTATAGATCAAGATGCGTACTACCACATAAAAGTGGACAGGCCAAGAAGATTTCTGCGCTTCTGTGCTGGAGCCAGTCACTACCAGTTCAGAGTACTGCTCTGCGGACTTGTCACAGCTCACTTGCGACTTCAAGGATTCCAGGTGTTTCCATACCTAGACTACTAGCTCATTTCCACCCCCACCAGACATCTATTGGAAGAAGCTCTGGCATACTCTCCTCACTGTGCACAAAGGCTAGGCATAACCATGAACTGGCAAAAATCTAATCTCACCCCATCTGTCGACAGAATTCATAATGGTTAACTTGGACACAAGAACTGCAGAGCTGCCATTCCAGAGCACAGAATTTAATGGATTCCAATCCTTTCAAAAGAGAAATCCATGGCTCACTCGGTTCTACAGCTGTTAAGTTCCATGGCAGCCTCTATCATCATTGTCCCCCTGGCCAGATTTCACATGAGGCTTCTACAATGGCTACTGCTTACCTGTGGTATCCCTTTCAGCCATGTTTCAAGTAACCCACAGGCACAAACAGGATTTAAATTGGTGGATGACACAATGTCACAATGGTCTTGCCCTTTTTTCCCCCCAGCAACACAAGGCCACAGTGATCACGGATGACTCCCTGATTGGGTGGGGGGGGGCTATGTCACCAAGGCACTTGGTCTGAACTAGAGGCCCACCTGTATATAAATGTTCTAGAGCTGAGGGCGGTGCTTCTGGCGTTGCAAGCATTCCATCCCCTGACAACATGGCGGTGGTCTGGTGCATCAAATAAGGTGGAACCAGATCTTGCCCCCCTTTATCGAGGGGCCATTAGGATATGGCAATGGGCGATGGCTACCAACAGTTTTCTTCTAGCAACACACATTTCCAGGAGTTTAAATGTGATGGCAGACACTCAGCAGGTGCATTCTTCAACCTCATGAGTGGCCCCTGAATCCCTTGGTAGCGGCCAAGATCTTCCACCGCTGAGGCCATCCTTGCTGCGACCTCTTTGCCATGGGACGCTCTAGTCCACGATTAGCCCTCTGGTCTTCTGAAAGTTAAAACAAGTAGATCCCTTCTCAGCACCAGTGTCGATAATACTAGACTCTCTGGGCTGACCTTTTCCAATTGGGTCTGTCTGCCTCTACCATTAGAGTTCATTTGGCTGCAATTTCGAATTTTCATGAGGGTGTCCAAGATTCCTCTTATAAACCACAATTGTGCAAGACCTTCATAAAAGGTGTGAATCATCTGAAGCCACTTTTTAGAGAACCTTTTCAACCATGGGATTTATTAGTTCTACAAGCTGACGATGCCACCTTTCGAACCAGCCTGTTCTTGCGACCTCAAGCGTTTGTCATGGAAAAAACTTGTTTTTGGTCGCCGTTACTTCGGCCAGATGTATTTCTGAGCTTCAAGCTTTATGTATCCAAGAAGATTTTTCATAGTGTCTGAGCTAATCCATTTCTGCCAAAAGTGATCTCTGAAATGTCCATTAATCAAACCATTGAATTGCCAGTTTTCTTTCCCAAATCATTCAGAGGAGAGCATTGCCTACATACCCTAGATATCCACAGGCAAATCTGTTTCTACTTAAACAGGACTAGGTCCTTTCATAAAATCTGACCAGCTATTTTTGGCCTCTTCTGGACCTAGATTAGGATTTGCTGTAAGTTCACTAGCTAGATGGTTGAAGGACTGTGACATTTATACACAATGTAATATCTCATTGTCTACTACCATGAAAGCTCACCCAAGGTCTGTTGAAACTTCTGCTTTCCGTGCCAGAGGTTCTTTGCATGACTATCTGTACAGCTGCAACTTGGGCTGTGCCTCATACCTTCAATCATTACAAATTGGATTTGGCCTCCAGACCAGAGGAAGCCTCTACCTTGTTCGACTTGCAAACTCAGTCTGAGGTAGGGGGGGGGGATTGGGTAATAGTTTAGCTCTAGTTTAAAGCTGATGCGAGCTTGGAAAATGGCTCTGTTCTGAGGTCGGAACAGATACCCTCAACAGTACAGATGGAACGTTATGGTAAGACATTACTTTTTTGTTTCAACAAACCACAGGTGTGGCCATGGGGTCACTAGTAGCCCCTTCATTTGCTAATTTAGCCATGGCCATGTGGGAATTGCAACCTCTTGCCACACATGCCATGGCTGAAAAGTCGTTTTTATAGACGTTACATTGATTTAATTTTTGTGGAGGGGTGATATGGAGTCCTTTTCTACATTTAATTGTGATTTGAACAATTCAACTAACTTGTTTACCAGATATCCATTTGAAAATATACTCTAACCTGGATTTTGTCAGATTTATAGGAAATCTACATTTGTGAATCTGTATTTACACATGGTTTACATCCTAGTTGCATGAAGCATGTGGTAGTTAAGGGGCAATTTATACATTTGTCATTTAACTAGTGACAATTTGTTTAATTAGATCAGGAAATTCTTTTTTTCAACAGAGGGGTTAAGACTCCATTTGGTTGGATAACATTTCTGAGGTTTTGGGGCTTATAGCACTTCACATTTTGGGTAGTGAAGGTATTGAGTCTGCAGCTATGGTAATTTGTAGGGCTGCACAAGACAAAATAGTGAATTGAAGTGGTTGGTATTCCAATATCTGATGAAATGGACATATAAGGTACATTCTAATCCAGATTTAGTTAAAATTTTGGGTAACATTGTTCACGTACAAAAGTTGAAATCCATTCTTGAAGGTAACTGCTGAGATCATAAGTCAAAAGTTGACAGCCCAGGCACTTGCCCATGTGGACAATGTCAACAGTGTAGACAATGTAGATTTATTATGAGTTCATCTATCAAATTTAAACACTTTTTGGGCTAAGGGGTGTTATACTTGTGACACACTAAATGTGGTTTATGTGGCTGGCTGGCTAATTCTTGTAAATATTTTTATGTAGGAAAAAACAGAGCTTTATTTAGTGGGGTTTATGAACATACCTTGGCTAAAGACTCTTCTAATGCGCTAGCCAGACACTCAGTTGTGTGGATTTAAAGAAAATTTCTTATGTTTTGGAGCAAGTAGATGCCATTTTGTTTAGTGGTAATTTAAGATTACTTTAGAATGTCATGAAAGTCTTTGGCAAATTTTATTGGTGGCTGATGACCCCCTAGGTCAACGAAAGCACAAAGACCTTGCAACTTTGTGTTTAGTTTTTATAATCTTTAAATTAGTATTTTTTATACCAAAGTTTACTAAGCTATGGTTATACTGCCTTTAGCATTAGCATCTTTGTATTAATGTGGTTTATATTGAAATGTGCCTTTGAATGGCTTGCTATCATGTGACTTGAAATTTTGTATTTATGGGCTTGTGTGATGGGTGACTGTTTCTGAAGTCCAGTTGAATTAAAAGTAGATGAAGGCACTAAGCTGATGTCTGGATTATTTTCCTGCATTGCCTACAGTTTTGAGTTAAAAAATGGAAAACTGGTTAAAATACTCATGTCTGTAGTGAAATTCTTTAGATTTGTGAAACTTACACAGCTTTTGTTTTCTAGTTCCAGGATCTCCTTCAGTTGCTGTAGTAACCTGGGTACGGGGCCTCGGTCGTGCTCCTGATGCCCCTCACCCACCCCTGAAGATCCCAGGTGGGCGAGGGAATAGTCATTGGGATCACAATCTTTCAGCTAATTTATTTTATTCTGTAAGTATGTTTCAAATTTCATTACTCATTTGAATTTGTGGACAATGTTGGTTGCATATATTGCTCAGCATGTATTTTATTCTAAGTATGTTTCTTTGAATTTGATTACTTATTTAAATTTGTGGACAATGTTGGTTGTGTGTGTGTGTGTGTGTGTGTGTGTGTGTGTGTGTGTGTATATATGTATATATATATATATATATCTCATGTTAAGTGACTAGTTGTGGACAGGACTGCCATGAGCTTTCTTTGGGTGCACAAAGCCAAGTAAAATATCTAGACTGACCGTATCCAAGTTTAGACAATTTTCCTCGGCTCAAGTTAGGGGTTCCCATGTCTGCCCTTTTCTGCTAAGAACACTGTATGCATCCTCTGCTTTGCCTTTAGTGCTGTTCGGGCCATATGGTGGAGTTTACTGGGTCCTTGTCTGGTAAAATATCCACCAGAGAGGACAGGCCCACAAAACATCACTTGTCTCACTGTCTAGTACAGAAGCCAGTGAACCTGTGGGGAATCTAATATGAGGGGTAACCTTAACATTGTTTCCCCCTAAGTTACTACCCTAAAACCTGAGGGTTTGCATCAGTTGTGGTTTCAGCACTGATCAGTTACATTAAAGTAACTATGAAACAATTGGCAAACCTTTCCAGTGGAGTCATGACTAATAAAACTTGGTCTAGGAGTCTGAACAACTTTTCCATATGGCTTGCAGTGTTTGTGGCCAAAAGTCTTATGGTTATTGGGCAGTTCCCTTTGTAAGGGGGGTTGCCACAGCCCTGATGACTCGTGTAGGAGATTATAACCACAGGCATGTTGGTGCAGACATTGTCTGGAATTGGAGTTTACATGCAAGACTGTCATGGGTGGTTATAGTTCCCCCTCCTGTTTTGGAGTGTGCAGCATTCTCTCCGCTTTATCTTGACTGTAGTTCAAAACTGTTTAGTTTCGTTAGTATTGGTGTCGGTGCTCGCCTTTAAATGAGGCCTTTGGTAGTGGTTATTTGTCCCCAAAAACTATGGGAGGGGGGGGGACTTGCATGGGGCCAGAGTTCTTCCACTTGGTAAACATGCCAAATGTTAGTGTCTATTCCTCAATAGCTTTACAAAATCTGCAGCTGTCCATCTAGAGATGGACAAAGCCACTTGGAACCCTAAACTGAAGGCTTTGTTGAGCCAGCTTTCTCTGGCCCTTCTAAAAATATATCTAGACTTCATACCAGATGTAAATTTTGTGCAAGTAAGGTTGACTTCCCCTTAACCAGATAATTTTGTACCCAGGTCAATCTGTATTGGATAAAATTTAGGAAAACTGCTGAGTTTTGTGGAGCTAACCTTTCTGTGGTTTAGTATCTGTGCCCCTTTGAAGGGGAACAGACCATTTTTGAAGTAGATGTACACCCTTCTGTAAGGGTTTCAAGTATCCTTTCACTAAAATGAGCCTCTACTGGTAAACTCGAATCTTTGATTATGTGCTTGTATGTTAGGCTAGAGTTGCCTTTTTTTAAGGCACACTAGCATGGTATGCCTTTTCACTGAAAGGATTGCAGAATTTGTGCAACATTCTTGATTGTTGTAATACTTTTTAACACAAATGTACATATCACAGTACGAAAGGCTAATTGGTCAAGCAGTTTTCACATAAGAAAACCAGCTTTTTGGATACTTTTTTTTCCAGATCTCTACCAGGTACTTCCACTTAATGATTCAACTGAGCAGTCTCCAAAACCAGTCTAATCCTGGGTGAGGAGAGTGCACTCCTAGCTTCACTGACTTTGGAATTTACTACTTCAGCACAATTATAGTAAATAATACATGTTTTCTGTAAGGAAATTTAATCAGCAAAACTATCCCATTTTGAGATGGAAAGGAGCATAATGTTTAGATTTGGCTGCCAGTGGAAGTCTCAGTAATTCTCAAGGGTACTGTGGTAATGTGAATAAAAGTAATTTTGAGTGTGTAACAACTTAAAATTGCTATGGCTTTCTCATTTGTATTCTGTGTAATAAAACACTGGTACAGCTTTTGGAACTACATCTGATGTAATGTGATCCTTTCTAGGATGATCGACTGATTGTTACAGAGGAGTCTGCAACAAATACTAGGACAAAACTACTTAATGTCCAAACAAGAATTACTGACTCCAAGCAGATCAGTTGGCGAGCAGTGCTAAACAACAACAACATCTACATTGAAATACCAGGTGGAGCCCTCCCAGAAGGAAGCAAAGACAGGTATGGTAAAATCTAAACTAAAGATGTTGGGCAAGTTAGCATGTGTAGTTTGTGGCTGGCCACTAGTTGCAGTCAGTTTTGTAGCTTTAGAGGCAAGTTTAAGGTTGAATCAAATGCTGTACTGCACTGTTGCTGGAGAGTTTGCACTTTCATGGTTTTGTAAATGTTCAGTGTGGCTTAAATAGGGTGACTGTAGATTGCATTTATATAACAACATCACATTTCTTGGGGTGTAATTTTTGTGTTTTTCAGTTTTGCAGTTCTCCTTGAATTTGCTGAAGAACAGCTTCAGGTAGACCATGTCTTCATCTGTTTCCTTAAGACAAGAGACGACAGAGGTATGTTGAGATGTAATCTGTAGAAAACTTTCAACTCCATCTAAACAGTCTTGCAAGGAAAATGTGATGTGTATGACTAAATCTGTTGCAAAAGTTGAGTTCTTTTGCAGAGTAGTCCATTTCAACATGCATTGCTTAAGTAAATTTGAACATTTTGCACATTTTGTGCTCTGCATTGGCAGTCTTTGGATGCTGGATTTTACTTGCTATGCCATCATTTGGACACCAGTTTTTTCAACATTCATTGTCCCTGTTCTGTTTTCTTGGAACAGGACTGGTCATCTGTCAGTTTGCATATGTCCAATTTCCTGTACTAGGCTGTCCACAAACTAAGGTTTAGCTGCTTGACTAACAGTTGCTTCAGCAGGTTTATATCCCAGTTTTAAGTCTAGTAGTCTTCTGTAGTGTTTCTTGGTGGCTTTTGTCTTGACACTTTTTTTTTTGTAAACCCCCCCTTGGATCTTGTATCCTATTCCAGATCTAGTCTTTCAGACTGGAGTCTTAAAGTTGATTGTGGTTTCTCCACTTCTGTTGGACAGCCCAGGCTCTTCCTCAGTCATATCCTTATCGTCCCACAAAACTTCCACCAGGAAACTTTACAAGAGCAAATGGAAAAGATTTGTATTTTGGGCGCAACAAAAACTGTTAGACCCGTTCTCTGCTCCTGTCTCAAGATTGATGCTAGAAATTCCAGAACTTAGTGCAATTAGCTGGCATCTTCCAACTTTCATGTTTACATTTTATTTCGCATCTTCAAACTTTAGTTTTTGTAAGAGGAACTTTGCTCCTTACCTGAAAGGACAGTGGTACAGTGGGTAAGGTGTATGTCTTTCAACCACAAGGTGCAAGGTTTGATTCTCACAACTGGAAAGAGCTTTCTAGTACCTACCTATGAACCTATAATCCTAAATTTACTCGTGGGATCACTTCTATGGCCCTGCTGGACAGAGGCTCAGGAATCCAGTCTAAAAGGAAGGCGTAAGCCAACTTTCTGGCTAGGCTTATAAATGCCCTAGGGCAGATGTGTAGGTACTTAGGCCATCAAAGATCCTACTCTCCCTTGGAATGTAAATGTCTTAAACTGTAACCCAGTTGCCATTTGAACCTGCAGTTAAGACAGAACTGAAACATTTAAATTGGGGAACCCTCTGCTGGAAGGGTTTTTAAATGACAGGTTTGTTTTCGAAGCCTCCTTAGATTTTTACATGGCTTCCTTGAGGACCAACTCTTCTAAGATGGTGTCAGAATCTAATGTTACTATCAACCTACCAGTTTTTCCAAAATTTTCAAATAAAGGAGCATGCTACATCTATTGGATGTTTGTAGACAGTTACTTGCATATAACTGCATATAACTAAAGATATTAGAAAAAAATCTTTTTTGGATACAAAATTCCATCTGCTGTCCATTTTCATTGATTAGCTGTCCACCAACCCTCTTCCTTTTTGGAACGATCACATATGCTGAAGGGAGGTCTGTTCCCTAGTCTTTGAAATATTCTACAGATACAAGGGGTGGTAAAAAAGATCTGGGGCATTATGGGAAAAGCTAAAGGGATTTCATTGATCCATGAGCTAGTAGAAGCACTAGTCTGATCTCTTGAGGATCAGATCTGAACCCAAGAGTTGAATGAACCTTTCTCCCTCTGTCTTTTGTAGCTCTCTGCTGTAGATAACCTTGCAGAGGACAAATTAACTGGGGATTTAGATCTGCAGTTGTGCTGCTTTTATAGTAAAATTTTGTCCATATTGTAGGTGTTTAGCCAAGCTTTTCTGGGCTTACTTAACTCCAATCAGGTGGAGGGCATAGTTTTCAAGTATTTGTCTGCTGTGAATTGGGCAAGTTTGCTCCAGAGCTGCCCATTGAGCAGCAACTGTTAGCGATGATCTGCGGAGTAGCAAATGCCTAGATAATAAATGTAAATTTTGGTAGTTTCTGAAACATTTTTAACAGTATGGGTTTAACAGTATGGGTGGAATTAAGCTTAGAACAGCCAACTTGCAAGTGGAATAACTATCCTGCCCTAGAAATGACACCTTGCCTTGAACCCCATAAACTGTCCTGGGAGATCCAAGTTGAAACCCAATGCTTAATCTTAAACAGACCCTACTATAGGATCAGACAACGTATGCAATTTCCAGAATGTAGATTTGTGTATACTGAGACTAATTTTCATGTTCTTAGACAACCAGTTAAGTACACATCTTGTTGCATACAAACAAGGTTGTCAGGAATACCATACTACATTCCTAGCCATATTATGCTAAGGTGCTTAAACCTCCTAGATCGCAAAGGTCTCCAGAGCCACCTAACAGCATGCATCTAACCGGACACTTGCATCAGCTGGAATACACGGGAATACACACAGGCTTCTCACCAGGAGAACACAAGGCCTGAATATCTTGTCCTATGATAGCTTAAAGTTCTGAATTTAGCCTCCAAGCTTTTGAGATGGGATATCTTCCTAGCTTACAGGGCTTCCTCAGACCAGCCCTGATCTGTTGCAGATATGCAAAACTGCATCAAAAGGGATCTCCACTTTGTGACATAAGCAGAACATGCTGGAGAGACTTGTCCAAATGGATGTCCATATAGAATAGGCTACCCATCCATGTAGAGTTCATCTCTGACCTTATTCCAACAGAGCTTTAATTGGTGGGGAAATTGTACCAGACCCCCAGTCTGGCCAAGCTTCCCTTAACATTTGACTGGGAAAGCTATTCAGCAGAGGCCAGGGGAGAGGTGCTCCAGAAGTTTCTTTGGAGTGTAGGAGGAAACGAGTACCTAGAGGAACCCATGTGAATGTAGGGAGGAAATGCAGACTCTGCACAGAAGGCACCCCAGCAGATTATAAGAACTGGAGGAGGACCTCTTGCTGTGAGGCAACAGTGTTAACCACTGCTTATGGATAGTCTTATCTTGACACCCTAACAAATCTTTGGTTCCCTTCTGTCATGCCCCCTGTATCTTGACACCCTAACAAATCTTTGGTTCCCTTCTGTCATGCCCCCTGTATAGGCACCCATAGTCTTTTGATTCGTGCAAAAAATGTCAGATGGTGGTGAGGGCAGCCAGTGTGGCGATGAGGTGCCAGGCCTGGTTGTTTACTTTGACCCATGAGTCCTTTATTTCCCCCTTTGACAAGTTAGCACGTGGTCCAGTGATGAAAAATTGTGTGAACAGGATGGCACAATGCTTTCTGTGTAAAGCTTGAGGCACAGCAGATCAGAGTAGGCACCCCTTTTCCTCTGGTCCTGGAAGTCAGGGATGTTGACAGTTTGACTTATCTGACGGGGTTGATCTGGGCAGATGCAGGCTGAGGCATTGGGGGCACAATCTGGGCTATCATTGGTCTTTTGAAATAGCCAACCCATCATTCCCTGAAGGGCTGTCCATCTTACTGCCTTTGGAGGCAGTCTTTACTTTGATTCCCATATGACTTGGGTAATCGGGACAGGAGAGGCTTGACTCCCCCGAAACAAAGTCTGCTACTGTCATATGTACCACCCAGTTGCACAAGAGGTGAGGAAGATCTTACTCTCTGCTTAAGAACCATTCATTAGGGTTGATTACAGCCGAGATGGTCAGTTCTATTCTCGTATCAAAATCAAAACCACCCATACTGACTCTCGCAAGAGATGTATTTCAGGACACAGTGCAGCCTTAAGGGGATGTTTTCCTTTAATGGTCTCTTGTAACTAAAAGCTGTTTCACCCAGTTCTCTGAAGTTTAACTTTGATATTTGATCACATCACTGTCTACTTGGATATATTGAGGCTTTGAGACAAAGCCTGGCTAGTCTCTGAGGTACTGTTTGACTTTCTATGATTGTGTTCTTTTGTGTGTTTTTAATAGTGGTAGCAGGAATGCTTAGTGTGTACACATGCCATCATTGCTTTATAGTGTGGTACCCAAAAAAATAGGAAATCACTTTGCAACAGTGAACTATTTTTCATTCTACAGTTTAGCTTGAGTGGTCATTCCCTTTAAAGGGTGAAATTGAGTCTGAATTACTACTGCTCAGAGGGATTTGAGGTGTGTTGACAATGTTGGCGCTTTGTTTTACAGCTGCATTACTAAGGACGTTCAGCTTCCTGGGCTTTGAGATTGTGAAACCTGGCCATCCCCTTGTCCCCAAAAGACCAGATGCTTGCTTCATGGCCTACACACTTGAACGAGATTCGTCTGAGGAAGATTAGAAGAATGTTTGCAATTTGAGTTTTTGTCATCTGTATAGATGGGCTTGCAGAAGTTATTTCAACGTTGAAGGTGTTTAAATTGTACATCTTTGCTTTCAGTATCCCAGTATAAGCAGCTGTTCATAGTGAGCAGATGTTTTTCTGCGATACTGAGCAGCAGCTTATATTGGTGGGATAGTGGGATGTTAAAACTTCAAATGTATCTTTACTTGATTGCATGTTGTGATTGTGTGCTAATAAAGTTCTTACTCTAGATTAGCAGTGTATTCCTTTTGATATGGTGTTATGTGATGCATTTCTTGCTTCAATTCTAAATAAAAGTTTATATTTTATTGATTTAATAGGTGATTAGTTTTCAATTTTTATTTGCATCTTATTGGCTTTATTTTGCTTTCTTAATGCGATGCTTTTTAGATTTTGGCTGCTAATCTTGGTTTTGGTCTTGTATTTTCAGGCCATTTTTCATCCAAAGTTTAATTTTCCTTGTGCAGATTGTAGGAGATGTTTCTCATTTTCATTCCTTGCAATACTCTTTAGATGAGCTCAGGCTCACGTTTGAGAGTTTAGGAGGAAGTGTTCTGCATTACAGCATTGTGCACACCTGAAGTGGAGGTTTACACCAGAAACTAACTACAAGTTAGTGATGTGGTTTCATGATGTACAATGCATGAATCTAAAAGTTGATGCTTGTGGCTTGGGACTAAATGTGGGGACTATAAATGTTTTGGATGTCTTCACTGTCTTTCTATTGATTCCTGCAAAATACAAAGCATGTACTTGAAATTAACTCGTGTAGTTAGAGTTTATTGTTGGTACCAGCTACAGAACTGCAACTAACAGTGCAGTAGAACTAGCAATCAGTTTTGCCCATCATGTTTTACTGTTTGGAATTTAGTAATCTGTTACTGGTTTCTATGCTTATTAATCAGTGCATTTCCCTTTCACTGAATTTTGTGATGCAGTCCCATATCTCCTGGGTAAGACTCCAGCCTTTAACATTAAATCTAAGCTAAGGGAAAGGGGTTACAAGAATTGAAACACCTTTGTCTCTAGTGCCTAAATTTCAGCAAAATTGCCCAGTAAAAACTGCTTTATGTAATTTAGCACTCCTGAACCCCCCCACCTAAAACATAATGGGGCGGTTGTCCTCTGCAGTCCAGGGCTGCCCCTGCAACTCCAGTTCAGAAGCATCCCTTTCCAGACAAGCTGGCTTCCTTAGGACTGCCCTAACCACCCCACTTGCATTCCACTTTTGCAGCACCTCTCATCTGTCATTCAGAAAGGATACATTCTGCTATGGGATTCCCTGCTTTGCTTCAGGGGCACCCCTCTTCCAGAGGAACTGCTGCCCTTTCCAGAGTTGGTACTTGACATAGAGTCTAGGAACCATTCAAGAAGTTAGACCAAAAAGGAAGAGGTTTCTACTCCAGAATGTTCCTAATGCCCAGAGGATTGGCTCATCTCAACACCTTTTCTGAGGGTCCCCACCTTCCATATGTTTTCAAACCCTGTTCACTCTTGCTCCACAAGCCTTCTTAGCCACCTTGGATATCAAATATGCATACCTACATTCTCATACACCCCAACTGCAGGAAGTTTTTTCTGTGGTTTCCTGGCATTTTCAGTTCTCTGCCTTGTCCTTTGGACTTTCTACTGCTCTGTGGCTATCATTAAGGATATCCACATCTCCAGGCTAGTTGCTCAGCATAATGCATCCAAGGTTATCAAAGTGCAACTAACTCTGGCCAAAACTGCAATTGTAGCTTGCTACAGATCCCCCACCTTGCCCCTGGAGTCCCGCTCTTCTTGATGTACTGGAAATATTGGGGTTCAACCAAACCCTAAGGAGACTACCCCACCATTAACTGGGAAAACTACTAGTGTATCAACTCTTAAGGACCACCACAAAGCATTCTGTAGCTATGTCAATCTCTATGGCAACACCCAGATCTGCTCTGAGTTACAGCACAAAGGCACAAATTACAGAACCAACTGATATTGCCAACATCCTGCAGGTTCAGTGCTAACTTTAATCACAACCATGCAGGTAAAAGCTGCGCACTCGTGCCAAAAACACAACATCCCAGGCTGCATTTTACACTAACTTCAGAACAAACCTGGCTCCCCACTTAAGCACCATGTTCAATAGCCTCACATCAGGCTTTGTGCCCACTGAGTGGCACACAGCAACAGCTATCCCACTCCACAAAGTGGGTGCCACCACTGATCCTGGAAACTATCCACCTATTAGCCTGACTAGCCTGGTCTGCAAGGCCATGGAGCAGATCATGGAACTCCTAAACAGACATTGGTAACCTCCAAACTCTGGATCCCCCCAGTTCAGGTTTGTGAAAGGTGGATCATGACTCCTGAACCTGATCAACTTCTTTGAGGCTGTCACCAAAGCCATAGATGAGGGTAAGGTGGTTCACACAGCCTATCTTGACCTTGCCAAGGCTGTCAACACCATCCCCCATTCTGGACTTGTAGCCAATCTCACATAAATTCCTGTGTCACAAGATGGGTTGCCAACTGGCTCACAGACAGAACCCACACTAAAAGTTGCAGACTCCAAATCCGACCTCAAAGCAATGACAAGTGGAGTACCACAGGGTTCCATCCTGGGACCTCTCTTGTTAGCCTGTACTTCAGAGAAGTAGATACCAAACGCAGAAGGCCTCTGGCTAATGAAGTTCACTGATGCAAACTAGGAGCTAAGTTTCCAAATGATGTAGGCATCCTACAAAAGGGCCTCGCTGAGACAGATGCCTGGTGTCAGTCATGGCCTCAAGCTCAATGCCAAAAAGTGCAGTGTCCTCCCCTTTGGTAAAAACTAATAATTGTATTTCTTGTGGGAAGCAAATACCTCATAAGGATTTTCATTCTTATTGTATTCCTTGCCTAGGCCCAGACTACGACGTTTCCGGTTGTCTGTTTTGCACTATGTTCAATAAACACACTAAGCGTTGGGCTGACACCGCCCGACATTATTTTGGCAGAAAATTCAGCTACATTATGTCGTCGGAACCTCCAACTACTGCTATGTTTAAAAAAACGCAAGGACAAAGACAGGCAACCTAGGCCTAGGCCAGATACAGAGGTCTCTGTTATGCCTGCCGCTGGATCTTCGGTATTCGGTGAGGTGCCTACGCAGCCCCTGACTACCACAGATTTAGAAAATGATTGCCCCTCAGTCAGAATCTACTGGGCCTCTGGAGCTGGTTCATCCACAGCTCGTGGACGCCAGCACTGGCGGCGATCCGTAGACTATGGACAGGCCTTCGGTTTCAGAAGGTGTCTCTAAACCGACTCTCTCCGTTAAGTCATGTGCTAAACTTCCAAAGGCTAAGAAACCGGGTCCACAGACTCCCACACAGGCTCCTATGCCTAAAAAAACAGATGCTCAAAATGGCGGAGGACTTGATTACCCTTATCAGAGGTTCAGCCCCCTCCTGACAAAAGGCCTAGACTGGAGGAAGATTTACCTCCTGATCAGGAATCAATTTCCTCAGCAGATTCTGAGGAACAGGATTACCCCTTCCCTCTCTATGAAGACTCAGATGCTGAGGAGTCTATTCCCTGTGTGCCCCCCCCCCCTGAAGACTTCTCTTTTGGGGAAACTCTGCACACCATGAGAGAGCATTTCCACTGGGAAGGACAAGATTACTCTGACTCGAAGAAAAGACTGAGTTTCTTCTACCTCAGCATAGACCCTTGGCCATTCCTCCTGTTTTAGACATTCTGGATGATGTCTACACTGAAACCAGTCTAAATCCAGATTCCTTACCTCCAGCACCACCTAAACCTGACAGATACTACAGAGTCCCTGACTCAAGTTTTTATATTCAAGGGCATTAGAAAGATATGGGGGGGGGGGGGAGTGTATACCTCTGCCACTTTGGCCATGAGGGCATTAAACTGCCAATTCCACATGATTAAATACCAGCAGTACTTGCTTACTACAGAAAATGATCCCTGAAACAGATCAACTAGATTTCAAAGGGATGCAAGATTTGTTGCATGCAGCAGAACAAGTGGGAAAACATTTCTTGCAGTGTGGTTTTGATTCTTTGGAGGCTTCATGTAGAGCAGCAGTCACAGGGTCTAATACATGCTTGGCTAAAAGAGCAGACCTTACCAGAGCATGTCAAAGCAAAGTTACTGGATGCTCCACTGCAAAAGGATGTGTTTGGTATCGAAGAAGATGGAAGAAAAGGCAAAATCAATGAAAACAGTTTTTTTTTACAGGTACAACCTCCTCGCTTCAGCAGAAACTGGCCATCAAAAAACTGGTCCTTTCTGCTTCAGACAGACCCCAAAGGGGCAGGTACAGACACCCTAGGGGCAGAGGCCAGGCACAAGGTTCCTTCAGGCCTAGACAATGGTAAGCAACAACTCCGAGGGGGAGACGACAGATCTCAACCCTTCAAAAAACAAGCTCAATGACACTCCTCTTCACCTGCCAAGCAAAATTGCCCAGGCAGCACCTCTAGGAGGAAAACTGTCTCTTCCCACAAAACTGCCATATTACAAAGGACAAATAGGTTCTGGATATTACCCGAGGCTACAGTTTTTCACACTTTACCACGGATGAGAGGTATGCCAAATCTGCCAACAAATCAATGGGCAGAGGCACAAAAGCAAATTTCAGCTCATGAACATGAAAGCAATTCAAAAGGTACCTGCAAGAGAGCAAGGTCAAGGTTTTTACTCAAGACTTTCTAGTACCAAGAAAGGACAAAGCCTGGAGACCAGTCTTAGACCTTTCAATTCTAAACATGTACCTGGACATTCCCAAATTCAAAATGCTCACACTACAGCAGCTTCTTCCCATGCTAGGCAAGGAGTCTTGGCTGGTAACATTGGACCTCCAAGAGGCATACCTGCATGTCCCTATCAGACAAGATTGCAGAAGATACCTCATTTTTGGAAGGCACAACGCATTATCAATTCCCTGCATTGCCCTTTGGCTTATCTATTGTGCCCAGAGTATTCATTAAATGCCTGGCATCAGTAATTGCATACTGCAGACAACGAATACAAATTTATCCCTATCTGGATGACTGCCTAATCCATATCTGGACGACTGCCTGATCCAAGCGGACAGCAAAGACATCCTACTACAGCATCTGGCATTTGTAACAAAGTTGCTAAGTTGCCTAGGGTACACAGTAAACAAGTTAAAACTAATACCCTCAAACAATTTTCCTGGGTGCCAGCTTGAATACAACGGCCCAGATGGCTTACCTCAAGCCAGACGAGCAGAAACAACTGGCTCAGTACTTCAAACAGATGGCAGCTTCTACACAGCTCAAAGCAAGGAAATTCCTGCAGGCATTGGGGTACATGGCATCCTGCATTCAACTAATTGCATATGCAAGGCTGCATATGAGAACTACAATGGTACCTAAAAGTGTATGGTCCCAACACAGACACAGCCTCTAAGCAAGTGTACCTCTCATTCCCTACCTTCAAGAGTTTCTATGGTGGGCTCAAGCATGCCGAGCAAACAAGGGTCTTCATTTTGTCTCACCTCCAGCAAATCAAACCTTGACAACAGATTCATCAGACTACGCCTGGGGTGCACACATGGCAGGACAATGCATACAGGGCAAATGGTCTGCAAGCCAAAGGCAACTACACATCAATCAGGAGATGCTAGCTGTAAAAAAATGCACCAACAGCCTTCAAGGACCTCTTGCATCCAGGACAACTTCTAATAAGGATGGACAACACCACAGTAATGTGGTACATAAACAAGGAGGAACACACTCCTACCCACTATGCAGACAGGCAGTGGACTTGTGGAACACAGCATTAGCTTACCAAGTACAACTGCAAGCACAATTCCTGCCAGGCATAGAAAACATTTTGGCAGACAAATTAAGCAGAAATTTGACAGACCCTCACTTGTGGACACTACACCCACAAGTATTCTCAATGATGACTCAAAAGTGGGGACCACCAGACACTGATCTGTTTGCCTCCACCAACAATTGCCAGCTACAAAAATTTTGCACAAGGACTTATCCCCTGGCCTGGAAAGTGGACGCCCTATCATTCAGTTGGACAGCATTGTCAGTCTATGCCTTCCCACCCCTGCCTCTACTGTGTTATTGAAAGCCAGATCAGAGAGACCACAGATGATCCTCATTGCTCTGGACTGGCCACGTCAACACTGGTACCCACTACTACGAAACTTGACAAGCAGCCCTCCATGGATCTTGCCTCAATTCTCTCTGCTGTTAACCCAACAAAACTCTCAGATCCTTCAGTCAGCTAAGGACCTTAAATCTAGCTGCATGGAAAATACCTTAAATTATCCAACAACGCTTCTCTCAAAGGACGTCCAGAATGTGATTTTGGAGGCCAAGGAGGCCCAGCACCAGAAAAACTTACTCAGACAAATGGAAAAGATTTTGTGTATGGTGCCAGGCCAGAAGCCTAAATCCTGGCATCCCAAATATTCCACACACACTCCAATATCTGAGATGCTACACAGAGGCCTTTTTTCTCATCCATATGTGACCATCTGAAAACATTGGAAAGTCCACATTTACCCTAATCTGGATGAGATTCCTAGGTAATCTCCAGAGGATAAGAAACATGGAATATACTGTTAACTTTTGCACCTGGGAAAATCTCACTGGAAAGTGGAAATTTCCCAAGAGCTCTTATGAAACCACCTCTTCCTCCAGAGCAAAGCTTTGGTGCTATGCAGTTTGTTCTGGGACCTCAGTCAGAGGAAAGTAATGGTTTTGAAGCAGGTGCAGAGGGCTTCACTTTGTTTTTCCTTCACAGTTGACTTAAATGCCTCAGTTGATTATTTCTTGACTTTATTAGGTAAGTCTGAAAAGTCATTATTTTGAATCTAGGCCTGGCCATATCAAGGCCATTATCCTGAGAGTTTGTAGGGAGGATGACAAAATATTAATCTTTAGGTGGACTGTACCTAGCTTGAGAATTTTGAAGTACTCAGAAGAAATGTCCTTTTTCACCGAGAGCCAGTTCACTACTTTTAGTAGGTTGCAGTGATTGAGTTCGCTGCTTTTAGTAGGTTGGTGATTGAATCTGCTAGGTGACAATCTGTTTATTTTGAGTGAGTAGTGTGTGAGGAATGCACAGCATGTAGTAATATGGAACCCATGTTCCAACTTATCAGTGTGCAACTTGAAGGATCAAAAGAATCTCAAAGTGAAACAATGAGATCTAGAATTTTAACTTCTGAGGCTATTCGTATGCTACTGCTCTCCCTATCCCTGAAGAAAATTTGTGGAGAGGCAGTTTATTTTTGAGGTGTTAATTTTTGTAGGCTTTATAAGAAATGTATTGGCCTTTAATCACTTGCTTAGTTTTGAGAACATTATTTGAAGGTTATAAGATTTACTGGCTTCAATAAGGAGGAGGATGTCCTGTGTGAACAATATTCAGTGAGGGAAGGTCGAGGGAGGATCATTAATAATAAAAAAAAAAAAAAAAAAAAATGAAGTGGACCCAAGACTGATTAACCTAGTCATGGCAGTATATAGAATACCCTTGCTTGAGAAAGTGACTATTTGCAAGCTTCTATCTGATGGAACCAAATAACAGCATTTGCACTGAAATTACATCAGATTAGTGTACTTGCAAGTTATGATTCACTGTTTCATATGCTCTTGTCATATCTCTAAATATGCCAGTAGGTTTGCCCCACTCATGTTCTGATATAAAACATCTGCAACCATAACTAAAGTTGTCAGGCTGCTCACTTTCACAATTCATTAAGTAATATATTACTATTTATGAACCTGAATAACTTTTCTTTACCATTGTACAAAGTACAGAAAGGAGACTGGGGGTTGAGTCCTTTGGGTTTGGTAACCTTAGGAGTGGCATGATTATGGACTGCTTGAATGTAGGGATTTTCTGCGGTAAGTGAAATATTACAGATGTGGGTTAGTGGCCTGACAAGTTTTTAAGTTGCTAGTTTGATAAGTAGGGTGTACTGTGCTGAACCCCACCTAAATTGAGAGGTTTGTTTCTTTGACAAATATTTTGGGGCTATAGAAAGCGGAGTATGATAAAAGTGGATACAGTTGCTCTGTTGAAATTGTACGATATGGTGTAACATGGTAAGTTCAGTTTTTTTAGGGTGGACAAGAATACTCTAGTTCTGAATTAACATTAAAATGTTACATGTTGGGTAATGTCTTTTCAAATACCTTTAATTTCTTTCCAGAAAAGGCTTGGTTCTGACAGAAATTATGGCTGTTTTTCCCCCTTTCCTTAGGAAGGTAGCTTAGGCACTATTAGTAGCAAGCCTTGCTTCTTTTCTAAGTAAGAAGTTTTGATAATCAGCCCCATTTTTTCTAGATATGGTTGTGGTATTGTGCTAACTGTTGCCAGCTCACTTGATTCTGTGCCACGCTCTTATGCCTGTCACAGATCTTTGTTCGCACAATCCATCTACCTCTTTGCTTCCTCTTACTTTCTTCCTGTCTGTCCCAAATCTTCTTCACCATATTGTCTTCTGCTTTTTTGCACATTTCCAAACCACTGTAATCTCTTTTCTCTGATCTTTTCTGGCTTGCTTCTGCTGTTGATGTCCACATTTCTTAGTCCGTCCCACAGTGTGTATCCTACCACCCTTCTCAGGCACTTCATTTCCATCACCTCTAGCTTCTTCGACTGTTCTGCTTTTATTGCCCAGGTTTCTGTACCATACAGTAGTACTGGTAACACCACTGTCTTGTACACCTTAACTTTCAGCTTCTTTGGCATTCTTCTGTCAAAGGGTACACTTGACACTGTGCCAGTTGGCTGCAGCCCCTCTGATTCTAGCTTTGACCTCTTCAGACTTCCCTTCTCAACCACCCCTCCCAGATACTTCAAGTTGTTTACCTGTTCATCTTCCCTTCTATCTCTATTCTCATTCTTCTGATTTTCCCCAGTTTGCTGCCATTACCACCATGTTATCTGTGCTTAGTTTCATCCCATGTGCCTTCAATTTTACATTCCATTCTCCTGTCCTTTGCTGCCACATTGCATACAGCAACTTTGTTGATCTGCTCCCTGACCTGTTTGCTAATGCAGCCCATCACCAGTGTCAACAGCAGTGGGCTCAGAGCTGAACCCTGATGTACACCCATTGGGGAACCCTTCTTTGAGGCCGGGCACTGTTCATACTTGAGTCACTGGGTCCTTGTACATAGCCTGCACTAATTCTACCAATGTTTCTGGGACTTTAAACCACCACAGTACTGCCCAAATTAGCTTTCTTGGGACCCTGTCGTATGCTTTCTCAAAGTCTAGGAATGTCAATTTGGACTCTCATCTCTAGTGTGTTCTGAAGTGTTATGTCTCACTGCAAACTCAGGTCAGTTGTGCTGCATCCTGATCTGAATTCGAACTGCTCATCTCCCATCTTACATTTTACTACTCTGCGTATCTGTTTATTGCCCTGTGCAGAACTTTCATGCAACATGATAGGAGTTTGATGCCTCTGTTCTGCCCACAGTTGTGGATGTCCCTTTTGTTGTGCACTGGTATGCTTATTCTCCTGTCGTCTGGGGTACGCCTTTCTCTCCACACTGCTATTAGTACATCTTCCATCTGCCTTTGATGTCCTGTGGACTGGTGAGCAGGTGTTTGCTGGCATCCCTTCTGAAGGGTGTCTGGCTATCTTCTTTATCTTTCGTCTTTGCTTTGCAACATGATATAGTTTCTTTGTCACTTTCCAGAAGTTGGTAGTGTGCCTCCGATGCCATATTCTTTGCTATTGCAACTTTTCTCAGCCAAGCAGTAGTCCTTCCTAGCCTGGTCAGTCTTTTCTGTCTTCCACTTCTTCCTGTACTCCTTTCTTTTGATGACTTCATGGATGTCTGCATTCTACCACTAGACTGTAGTCCACCAGTATATAGACTGTACCCATAGCTAAGTGAATTTGATTGCCTATTGATAGGTGTATGAGAACCCACTTGGGGAACCCTATCATCTGATTTATTCTGTTTGATATTGCTTAATATCTTGAGTGAAGTATTGAGTCAAATCTAGTGTTGTGTGGGGTCATTCATAAAAATGTAGTTATACTGACTAAACTGAGGGGAAAAATTTTTTTAAACAAGCTTCTGAACTGCCAACATTTGGCTGTTTAGATCTTTGACGTGCAGTGAGCTGCAGAGGTCTAATTGAATAGGCCTGGGACTTGTGTGCATATACGCAGAGAGTAAGTTTGAAAACGGGGTGGTATCAGTTGGAAAGTTTGTCAAAGTGCTTTGGATATGTTGTAAAAGTATAGTTTGAACCATAAATGATTTTCTTGTTACATATATTAATACTTTCCTGCAGTGTTTAAGTAGCAAGGGAATTCATATTTTACATCTGATTGTCCTTTAGGTTTTGGGATATGCCTGCTGGAGGTGGGTCTATAAAAAAGAGAGTTTGATACAGGTCACTAAGAATAGTGATAATGTGGAGAGACAGAGGGCATGTTTGTTAGATTTAATTTTGGTTAAGGATAGTTGAGGTAGTGTGTAGCAATCTGAGTACCCACAGACACAGCAATAGAGTGGGGGTGTATACTGAGGGTAGAAGTGTAATTATGTAATGAATGGGTGTATGCTGCGGCTATAGCCAGTAGTGTATTTACAATATGTGATACAGATTAAAAGGAGGCAGTGTTAAGCAGGTTGATTCTGGAACATACGATGGGGGAAATTAGTAGTGTGTGATTTGATGATTTTGACCATATGAGAAGAAATGTGGTTTATAAGTATAAATTTAATATTAGAGGTGAGTGGGAATGATGGCAGGGCAAGGAGGTGTGTGTAGCAAGGGTGACAAGATTGGGGGTTAACTCCATTGGTTGTCTGCCAGAAATCAAATAAAAAGGTCAACTGCTATGAGTTTTGACAATGGATTAGAGTTAAACAATGCTATGTCAGAGAATTTGATGAGGAAAGCACAGAGGCAGCAGGCAGAGAGAAACGGAGCAGAAATGGGGATAGAGTAGTATCTGGTAGTACAGAAATAATGAGGGTTAAGCAGTGTGAGGGGATCAAGAGTCAGGATCCAGAAAGAGTGCAATATCACTGCACACCCTACTAAGAATTTATATTAAGTGGTTAAGAGAGAAGAAAGGTAAGTGAGGGTCAAATAGAGATACCTGTAGTAGAGAACAAGTTAAGACTGTATTTTGTAAGAGGTCATACCTGATAAGTAGAGGCCTAGAATTAAATTAATTCTATTGGAAAATAACTAGTGGTACTTAGCCTGCAGTTTTACTGGGAAGAGTTGCAGCGTTTAACAAATGTCACCTAATAAGGATATAGATAGCTTGGGGAAGATTGGCACCAAAACAGGCTCCAGGCAGACTAGTTATTTATAATCTGCTGTGCTCTATTCCCCTGTTAAAGAAAGATTATAACCAGATAAAATTTAACTTCTTGTCCGAATTGATTCATAATACAAAAAATTCAATTGTAAATGTCAAAATGTAATGTAAAATAATGGAATGAGTCCTAGAGAAGGAATACAGGAGGTGTGACTTTGAGTATAATCTTAAAGGGAAAGTAGTGCTACATGGCAGCTTATAAGGACTGAAGAAATGGAACCAAAGACTAGTAGAGCTGCTATAAATGTAATAATTCAGCATACAGACAGGAGAAGTTGTGGTGTGGCAAAGATGGTTGAGAGCAGCAACTGGGGAAAGCTCTGACACTGAAAACTTTTCTGACAAAATATAATCAAAAACTAAAATTTGGAGATACTTGTTAGCTAATTTTAAACACTAATAGAGAAAAGTTCTATAGCTTCAAGTTCTTCAAATGCTGTATTTTTTTCTTACAGAATTTCAAGTGCTTGGTTAAGAGAGAAGAGACTTCAACATGAGTCACTCAAGAAATGGTACTCAGGATTCTTGTGTTTAAAAAGACATCCAGCCTGTACTATCTAGCATGCAGGATGTATTACTTAACAAACTGGATACCAAACTAAAGTTTTCAGAGAGACCAGAAAGAAGATGGAACATTTAGACATTCTTTTCAAACAAAATACACAAGGCAGTATGGAAGAAACTTTAAATGATCACAAATGAAGAATAACTAAAGGCGAGAGACAGACTGAATTTCTTTTAAAACAAAATAACAGGCTCATGGAAGAAACTCAATGATTTAGAAAATAGACTGAGACTAAATAACAGCATGCATGGTATACCTGAAAAGTATGAGGGAGACGATATAATAAACTTCACTATCTTGTTACATAAAACATTAAATCTACCTGAAACTTTATCTTTTGGAATTGAAAGGACACATAGATCAACACCACCTTCTAAGAAGGAAAACTCACCACCACATTTGTTATAACTAAGTTCATGTCTTATATTAAAAATATTAAATATTAAAAACAGTATGGTCCAGCACACCTATTAAAGTAGGTGAACATGTCATATTTGGCAATGAATATTTCAGTAAAGTAACACGTAAAAGAAAATCATGTTTACCCCACTGATCAACAAACTTGAAAAATATTAAATCCACTTTGTTTCCTGCAAGGATCAAATTATTTCTTTCTGAAGAAACCAGAAAATAGTGAACACTCATATCCCTGAATTCAGAGAGTGAGCTGAATTCCTGGAATACTGCTTCTAAAGCTTAGCCTAAAAACAAGTGACTTTCATTCTCTTGATTGCAGGATTTTATTTTCTGAAAACAATAGATATGTATATTTTGAGGTTTAAAGTTCAGGACATATGTTTTACTTAAAGGGCAAAAAGTATATATTACTAAAGCATTTTTATGATGAGAAATATAAATGGTTTTACAGTTACTATATTTACAGTGAAAGACAATATATTTAATTTAACTAAACAAAGAAAGCATTTAACCTTAGAAACCTACTTATAAAAGAGAATGTCATTAAATTATAAGCAGTAGAGTTAGTAACTTTAAGGATATATATGTTAATGTTATTTTATTTGTTCAACTTTGCTTAGTCTAATTAGAAGTGTTAAAGTGCTGGTGATTTTTGTTTTCTTTGTTCATGTGTAACACATTTCTTTCACAGGTCATTTATGAAAGGGAGAATATGATTTGAATTGAAGGCATTGTTACTTTTGAATACAATACAGACTGCAAATATTTTTGACTCCATAGAAATAAGTCATTCTCTTCTACCTCAATAATGTACATATTGTTATGAAGTAGTTTAATAAACAAAATTTTTAAATATTTTGATATTTTTCATGTTGAGTATTACACACGTTTGATACATAGTCACTTGTACTTTAAAAATAGTTTAGAGCTTTTGTTAGATCTATAAAATGTGTTTGTGTCTTTTAACGTGATAAATATAAATGTGCATTGACTTCCCATTTGTATTAAAGATTAGTATAAGATTACCTGTAACCTTACAGACATCTTGATTTCTTCAGCTCCAACTCTGTTATGTTGAATGAGCAAATAATTTAGGAATGCTATTGGATAATTATACTATTGTTACAAGTATTTATTTTAGTTCAAAAGAAAGGTATGCAAAACAAGTAAGTCCAAAGTCTCTACAGATTTTCTTATTGTTTCAGATCATTAACTGCCCCCCAATTCTGTACTTCTAACTGCAATCTGTCTTTATATGCTATATTATTTGTATGCTCTGCTGTTTCTCTACTACTAAACCTTTTCTCATAAATTCTTGTCTTCCTAATTTCCACATAACTCCTTGGTAAAATTGGCTTATTTTATTTCAATAAGACAGGTATGCAAAACAAGCAAGTCAGAGTACCTACTGTCTTTTCTTATTGTTTCTGTAGACTTGCATATCTGTGAAATCAGGGCCAGCCCTTTTCATCATACTATTGCTATCCACCACTTTTCTGGTCTATTGTGATCCTCCCCCTCCCCACAAGAACAGTTGCAGCCTAATCAGGGCCAGCCCTTTTCATTATAATCTATAAACCTACTGATAGTCTTCCTTCATCTGTTGCCTGCTACACTCCTCTCCCTTCCCCCAATTTCCACCCACCCCCAGTGGTCCTACCTTTATTACAAACAGTAACCCCTCCTACCCTTCAACCTATAACATCATCACAACTATACTTCCTCCTACAACTTCTCACTACTATCCCTCCTACTCAGCTAATATGTACACGCACACCATACCTATACTCACTGTATGCACACTCCTTGCATACATCACATCTTACCAAACCTCCACCATTCCTGCACTCAACCACTACCACTGTACCACCACTCGTATCCCACCTCTACTCTCTCATCAGGTCAATAGCCATCCTAATACACCCTCTATATAGACTACAGACCACAATACCTAAACTAAAAACAACCCCACAACCTAACATAACCCTACCACCATACCTATTGCCCACAGAACACAATAAAAAACTTCCCTTATAAGCATGCATATACAGAAATTGATAAAACTAATCTCATCCATATCCAACCTAGCACTCAGTGGAGACATCCATCCTAATGCTGGTCCCTGCATCTCCAACCCCTCCCCTCAGAATCATCTCCCAAATCATAGCCAATAGAAAGCCAACTGACCTCCTTCTGAAAAGCTTAAATATTAGAAGTATATGCAGCAAGGTGCATCAATTCCATGCTACCATAGACTTCTACTCCCCTGATGTAGTGATCCTTACAGAAACATGGTTAAACAAATCCTCCCTACTGGTTACAATATACTAAGAGTAGACTGACTAAACGAAAAAGGAGGTGGTATAGCTATAATATTTAAGCAGCATCTAGACATCCAGATCTTAAAGTTAACAACTCCCCAAATAGGTAAGGAAGAAATAATATATACCAACCTTAAAATAAACCAAAATAAAACCCTAAACATAATAGGTTGCTACTTCCCACCTGGCCACAACATCCCTCCACTTGAAAACCTCCTCAGCTGGACTACCCACCACCTACCCCAAGAAACTTTAATTCTAGGAGACTTCAACACTGACTGGCAATCCTGCTCTAACAACCAGCCAACCCATCATGTAAATCTTCATGGCTTCACCCAACTAGTCCAGTCACCTACTAGGGTAAATAACTCCAACAAACACACTACCCTTGATTGGATACTAGTCAATAAGAGCCATGTATAGCAGGCTGCTTATCTGACGGCCTCAGTGATCACCCCCCCAACCTTCTTACTAAGAAAACACCTTTATAAAGCAAAACCCATCATCTACCGTCAAATACGCAAAAAAACTAACTTCAATCCTCTCTCATTCAGCTCATCCCTAAAAGACTGTAACTGGCAACCTCTAAAATACCTCAAACTAGATGATGCAGTTGATTACTTTAATAAAACATTCCTAAGCATCCTTAATTACCACGTCCCCATAAGACGTTCCCGAACTAGAGCCCAACAATCCCCATGGCTACAAAAAAACATGGTCTGAAATGAAAAACAGGGATACAGCTTGGGACAACTGGTGCAAAACCAAAACCCCCCTCTACTAGGCAAAAATTCCTAGAACTATGCAATAGAACCAAAAAGCTTATAAAACAGGACAAAATCCAGTACTAACCAGTCTGCCCTTACCTACTCCCAACATAACCCCCAAACAATTCTGGTCCTCAATAAACTCCATCCTCCACCCAGGTAAAGTAAGTACACCCACTCCTAACTTAACTCACTCCTCTGAAAATATTGCTTCCTCTTTCAACAATCACTTCACACAAACTGTACTATCACTAGCTAGACAACACAACCCCCATAAACCCACACCATCAATTAGAACTAACAATCTCCCAACTAGCTTCTCTTTCTGTCCTGTTCCTACCTCCAAAATAAAACTACTACTAACTAAACTTAAAACCACCAGATTAGCAGCAGACAACCTCCCAGGTGAATACATTCAACTTGCAGCCGATGCTCTAGCCTACCTCGTATCACTCTTGATTAACAGATCTCTGTCAGAAAGTTATGTTCCTACACTATGGAAAGTTTCACACATAATTCCCCTACACAAAGGAGGCCTCTCCACAGATCTAACCAAATACCGCCCCATAGCTATTCTCTCGCCACTCTCCAAAATACTAGAGAGATGCATTCATTCTCAAATCTCAGTTCACCTTCTTGCTAACAACCTCCTCTCCAACACACAACACGGTTTCCAACCTAACCATAGCACCACCACTGCCTTACTCTTTCTCTAACACTATGCAGTTATCTCTCAGCTACCTTCCTAGACCTCTCTAAAGCTTTCGACATGGTCCCACACGAACAACTCATCTCTCTTCTCAATAACCTATCCTTCTCTCAACCAGTCATCAAATGGTTTCAGAGTTACCTATCTGACCGCCAACAAGCAGTTGTTTGGCAGGACAAACTATCCCCACCAACTACCAGTCTCCATAGGAGTTCCCCAAGGGTCCATCCTGGGACCCCTACTCTTCTCTATTTTCACCAATAATCTAGCCTCAGCCACAACACATGGCACACACACAATACGCAGATGACTCAACCAACATCTGCACAGCCCACTCTCTACCAGAACTGCAAAAAGTCACACAGGAAACATTTTCTTCTATTGAAACTTGGTTATCCAATGCCCAACTAATACTCAACCCAAACAAAACAAAATTACTAATCTTCCATCCCATCAAACTTACCCTAGACAGCTCTCACTTTAACATCACAGCAAAAGACAACACCACCATCCATCCTACAGAATGCACCAAATTACTAGGAGTAGAAATAGACAATAAACTGAACTTTGACATTCACATTTCCATGACCATTAAAAAAGTGCACAAAAAAAACTAGGAGCATTATATAGAAATCAGCAACTACTTACCAAAGCAGCTAAAATTTCAGTAGCAAATTCTCATCTTATCTCCACCCTACTCTACGCCTCTCCAATATTTACTAACCTTAGACAATGCAATCTAAATAAGCTCGAAACCTGCTAGCACAAAATCGCCAAATTCTCCACAGGGGCTTCCTACCGTACTCACCATTGTCTCTCACTAGCAGAGCTGGGCTGGCTAGAGCTCCCCTACCTCCTTCAGTGGTACCAACTCGCACTCGCCCACAAACTAATAAACCAACCACTAAAAGTCCCATCCCTCCAGAATCTACTCCAACCCTACATAATCACGAGACCACTAAGATCCAGCCACAAAAACCTCCTACAGGTCACATGAGCCATTAACTCTGCTAGAGAAGCATTATTTCCCTGCACTATAGCCAAACTCTGAAACTTCCTTCCATCCTCAATTACCTCTGTAACTTCTTGCACCCACTTTAAATCCTTACTAAAATCACACTTCAAAACTTGCCAGATATGCCCTTGCAACCCCCCCAATACCATCCACTCCCCCCACCCACTACCTCTCTCAGCCCCCTATCAACAACCTACTCTTAGCAAGCTTGGCTACTCATGTTCCCAGCTACCTACCACATAATACTAACTTCTTGTAGCAACAACAGCTAATGGCTGTTATGTACCTCAAAAACATATTGTATCAATTGTTCACTGATGAATCTCAACTACATTTGTAACCATGTTTAGTATATGTCACCATATTTTAAAATTGTACTATGTTCTACAGCTGTTTTACATCTGTTTTCTTCTTGTCTTGCGTCCTTAACTGGACTAATGTCTATATTTAAATGCTATGTTTTTTAACTGTATAATGCAAATAATACTTAATGTGGAGATTTTCTCCCCGGGCCTCCACTGAAAACAGACCTGTGTCCAGTCAGACTCTCCCAGTCAACAAATGTAAATAAATAATTAAATAATAAATATGTATAAATATATATAAATATACTATTGGATGAATTATTTAATATTTGTGATTAATAGAAGAGTATTAAACTTATGTTGCAATGGGGGATAGAGTTAAATGGCACATTCTATAACAAAATAGTACGTTATTATTTTTGAAGTATATATAATATATGACTTATTTGTTAGTCATGGTAGCTTTTAGGTAGTTGTGATAGTATAGTAGTTTTATTCAATAGGCAAACCAAGAACTTTAGTATCCATGGTAGGTTGTGTTTTATTAGCAATGTATACAGTTATAAATAACAAAAACAAAGTCAAGTCTATAAGTTTTAGTAGTTTAGTTTATAGAAAAGAAGAATTCAAAAATGTGGAATGTTAAGAAAGTGTTGGAGGAATGTATTACAGCCATATATAATTAAATTAATATGGTAGATAAATCTGTCAGATTACCTTTTAAAATAGATCTTTTTAAAGACACAGTATGGATAGTTTTAATCTATTATCTGCCATCTATTAATGTAAATGGATTAAATAATGGCAACAAAGGGAAATTGTTAAGATATCTAAAATTTAATTGAGGAGACAGTATACTCTTGCAAGACACTCACTTGATAGATAAAGATCTATATATATATATATATATATATATATATATATATATGATGATGAAATTACGAGTTTGAGTTACCTAATGGAAACAATCGATAATGTTTTATCTTTGAATGATAATGGTCAGGTTAGTAAAGTCAGACTATGGGATTCCTTAAAATGTATATTAAAGACAGAATGGAAAAATGGGCTAGTAGTAAAATGAATGTTGTCCAAACCTCACTTTGAGTGTGATAAATACAAGATGAAATACACAAAGACATGAAATTGCTAATATAGTTTGATTATTTTTGTATAAATGTAAATTTGCCTATATCACATGTAATAATTTAATAAAGCTGTTATAAAAAAATAATAATTTAGATTTAGCAAACGGAATGAACAAGAAAGTGGCCCTGATTAGTTTACGGAATCAAAAGCTCTCTCGAGATCTAGATTGGAACTACTTGTTTAAAACTGTAGAAGTGTTTGCATTTCCAGAACAGTTTATTGGAATATTAAGAAACCTATATAGATAGTCCAAAGCATATGTTAAAATTGAAATTGGCTAAGTTTAATGTGGCCCAAAAGGGCAGCTAGCCTAGTACTTACCTATGAACCTATACGGGTGCAGTGGCTCTACTATGTTACCTTAACATGTATAAGGTTTATACACAATATGAAATCTGCTGTCCTGATTACATGTAATCTCTAGCCATGTGTACGCATGAGAATGTGAATGCACATAACATAAAAACACACCAACAAACAACTTAAGTACTTTAATGTGGCTTATTGCTCAAGCCTCCCCCCCCAAAAAAAAGATTCAGCATCAGTCCAGTTTCTACACCTCTGATCTCATGTACCACTCAAATCTTATCCATTGTGAATTCATTCAGGTTTGCCAGGGATCTAACATTAAGTGGAATCTTACTTTAGACCTGAGTGACCTTTGCACATAAACAGTTTCTTTTTTCAGTTGTATTGTACATTTCCACATGCAGTAAAATATTATTATTCATTGTTCATATTTTGATTCAGTAATTTCATTCTTAATATACACCTCAGTTTCTCATCCCTCTGTAATTTATATGCCCATATAAGATCTCCCCATACTAGTTTATAATTGATTTGTTTTTCAAAACGGTATTTTTTTTTTTACCTTTTCTAGTCTTACCAGCTTTTTTAAACAAGAAACATCTATATTGAGTTATTTACAGCTGAGACAATCCTACATTTATATAAATAAAAACAAACCATATTGACATATTTTGAGTTGCAAACAGTATACATCACATGTAATCTTTTATACAGTCATTGTCAGTCGAACATCACATAGACTTCCCTTAAACCTCACTCCAAAATATTATTCTGCATGTATTATTTCCACAATTCCCAGTTTTTCTGTGTAATTTACTTCTACCCTTTTCTAAAGATCCCACTTCTGGTTCTTTTGTATCAGTGACTATATTCACTACTTGTACTGTTGGTTTAAACTTTGATTTCCATTATTTAGTAATTAATTCTGTTTGCTGCCAAAAAGCAAACTCAGCAAGACCTTACTATGTCTAGGCAATTTCAATTCTGCATCACAGCTGGAAAAAAAATAATTTCCTTAGTTACACCAATTTGTTCACCCTGTA
Source organism: Protopterus annectens (assembly GCF_019279795.1). Taxonomy (NCBI): domain Eukaryota; kingdom Metazoa; phylum Chordata; order Ceratodontiformes; family Protopteridae; genus Protopterus; species Protopterus annectens. Next base: position 202,269,951 of record NC_056747.1, read on the forward strand.
TTTCTGACAGAGTAGTGTGCAGGGAAGTTTAAAGTCTGACAACTCATTACATTCCCAAAAATATGTTCCCAATTACTGTTTTCTTCCCCATCACATCTCTAACCTGTGCAATGTATTGAAGAAAAAATCTCTGGAGTCTTCTTGGGGTGTAGAAATACGTATGCAATCACTTCTAAGCAAAGATTTTAAATTTTCTAGACTTTATTGCATATTTAGGAATCATACGTATATCCTCCCCCTTTTTTTTTTGACTTGTTTATATAATTGCTGTTCTCAATCCCTTATAGCCTCATCTGATTGATTCCTAAAGTTATCATGCAATAGTTTATATGCCCTACTAATTATCCCCTTTTAACAGCAGCTTATGTTCTAGCTTCTACTAAAAACTCTACCATAGGTTCATACTAGGCTATCTGCCCTAGGGCATTTATAAGCCTAGCCAGAGTGTGTTTGGCTTTCGCCACCCATTTTAAATTAATTTTGCTATGCCCTTTTTCGAGGTTAGTATACTGTGCCTCTGTCTAACAGTGACACAGAAGTGATACCCGAGGTAAACATACGATCTCCCATCCACTCATCAAGATTCCTCTTGAAGAGAGTCAATGAGGGACTCTGCCTAACCTGGACTGGGATTTTATTCCAGAGTGAAGGGAGCCTCTGGGTTATGAATCTGTCCCTCCAACATGTCCTATTTATTTCAGTGCTGAGGTTCAAGTCTCTCGAGCGCGTAGCTTGATGGGATTTGGATTTTCTGAGGTGCAGCATGTCCATTAATTCCGGGTTGGACATGGCTTTATACGTCAGGCACAGATCGCCTCTGAGCAGGCGGTATGCCACTGAGTAGAGCTGGAGTTTCTTTAACCGGGCAGCATATGGCATCTGTTTTAGCCCTTTGATCCTCTTGGTGAGGTACTTTTGGGGTCTTTACAGTTGCTGCAGGTGTCTGGTAAGGTATATTCCAAAAGGGGCATTGTACTAAATTATGGGCCTGATGAGGGATGAGTAAAGAGGCACGATGACCTCCCCTGATCTAGATGTGAATCCCTTCATGATTAGGTGGGCTATATAAAATGTTTTTCTAACCACTTTGGCCACCAGTGCTGGTCTTTCACTTAGGACCCTCCTATTCCTTTTTCTTTGCCTATACTGTGATATCAATCCTTGATAGGGAAGGCAATCTCTAGCATGCAGTCCAAATTAATTCTTAGCCTCCTCCCATTCTATAACATTTCCCTCTTTAATGATTTTCTCCCAATACCGTAGTTCCTTTGCAAGTTTTCTCCAGTAAATTCCAGTCCCCTCTTGCCTATTCTCTGTACCCTTAATTGCAGCCATCCCTATTGGCAGAATCTCCATTCTTGTTTCCCATGTTGCATTAGTTCTAAGAATGCTACTTTATGAATATAATATTATGTATAGTTAACATTATTCTCCTTAAGGATCTGCATCCAAATCGTAGTCTTTCCTTATTTATTGAGCTTTCCCTCTGTTTCATCATCGTTCTTTCCACTTCATGTTATAGCTTTCTGCTTGCACTATGTGTGGCAAGCTTAACTATTTAGCTTTGAAATACCCATTCAAATCAGATAATCCCAAACCACCTTGTTCTATTGGAAGAACCATCTTATTCCACTTCACTCTTGCCCTCTTTGGCACCCAGATAAAATCCTTCGACTTTTTATTAATTATGATCCATAACTTCTTCCCAGTTGATAAAAATATGCCTGACATGTATAAAACTCAAGGGACTAAAACATTTTCACTGCTTGTACCTTGATATCCATATCCATAAAACTCTCTTCCCACATATTCTTAGCTACCAAAACAGGAGTATGGGTTAAAAAAGATTCTAAGTACTTCATTTTATCATTTCCACATAAATATGGATATTGCTGAACCAATTTGTGTGTGAGTACATAGTTTACAGTTTTGTCTTTGTTTTATCTTCCTTAATTTTGTATTCTAGAAAGGCTGGAAACTGTCTCAGATTGCTCCACAACGCAGACGCCCTTTCAAGTTTTATTAGGTATAAAATAATAGCATCTGCAAATAAAACCAACTTTTCTTGATAGACATTCAAGAAAAGTTGGTTTTATTTGCAGATGCTGAGTCTCTTATTTCCTTTATTTGCAGTATATTTAGAAATATTGGCCAAGAGGAACCCACTGCTTGGTTCCTCTTTTCAAATAGAACTTATCAGAGAGGACCCCCTCAATTTAATTTTTACCTCTGATCCCCCTTAATTAACCATAATATTTTATCAGGGAATGCAAATGCTTCCATTGCCCTACTCATAAAATCACAGCTTACTCTGTAGAATGCTTTTCACTGCATCAAGACTGATAGTGATATTTTCTTTTTGTTTTTGTTTTGCTTCCCTCTGAATCATCATTGTCCTCATACCTCTCAACTATCCAGATTTACTCAGAATGTCCAGATTTTTGGCTCATATTTTTGGTCAGTTCCTCATAAAATTTGTGGCTTTCTGGCAAATTACTAGATGATCTGAGGATCAACGTCATTAAATAATGATGTACATTTGAGTTTCAGACTTCAAATCCTTCAGAAATTGTATGTTAAAATAAACCCTGTTACTCTATCAACTTTCTGAGTTTATAAGAGCAATATTTAAAAAAATGTTCCTATTTGTGGGCCTTTGTCCCCACATTTTTTCAGGCTTTGTCCAGATTTCTTGCACTAAGAGGTTGAGAGGTATAACAAATCTTTGTTTCCCGTCCACAAAACCCATTGATCCATTTCTATCAGTTTTGGCAGCACCTTTGCTATTTTATTCGCCATTTTAGATATAAACCCTTTTTACTCGTGGTTTAGAATTGAAATAGGCTTATATGAAGCTGGATCTGATGGGTCTTTACCATCTTTAGGTATTATAGCCACCACTGATTTCTTCCAGGTTTGGTGGTTCTCCTTTTAAAATACTGTTAAACAAAACCTTTCATATCTTTATCACATACCCTTCTAGATTCGAAACTTCCACAGGAATATCATCTTTTCCTGGACACTTCATTGTAGATTGGTTATTAATCTCCAGATGTGAAGTTGTTCAATCTTGCCGTTCATTCTTCACTGATGGGTTCGGAGCCGATCCTTGGCTCCGACACGGCTGACTAGCAAGCTCAAAATTTTCCAGTAGCTCGAGACCCAACCCCTTAGCCCACAATGCACTGCTGGAATTACCTCAGATCTAGTTTGCCATGGCGTAGATCTCTTGGTTTCCAGCGTTGCTCAAGACTATTATTGGGAGTTTTCAACTTTCAGCAAGTTTTATATTTCAATTTTTATATATCTTTGATTACTATATAACACTAGATATTACTAGCTAGTAAATAGTTGTTTTCTGTGTTCATACCCTTTCCCCAGTAAAATCTTTCTTTGCCTTCGGCCCTTTGGCCGTAGGATATCTTCTTATAGTTGTTAGTCGGTGTTCCCTTTTGGGATTCTTGTTATTGGATTACTTAATCCTATTTATCTTGATATAGTTATTAGTTGCCCCTTTTGGGCTGTATGTGTATTGGGTGAATTAGTTAGATTTCTTCTTAATTAGCTCATAGTTAAACAGTGTGTTCCATTTTATTGGATATTGTGAAATGTCTGAAGAGAAGGAAAAACATCCAAAGTCTGGGTTTAAAAACTGCCCAGACTGCGGACAGAAAATGTCCATCACTGATGCCCATGTGCAGTGTGTTTACTGTTTGGGTGACGTGCACCTGCAAGAGTCATGCAGTATCTGTCACTCCTTTTCCACCAGAGTGCTTGCAGAAAGGAAGAGGAAGTTAATTGATAGGGGTATTATCAAACACCCTTTTTCTGAGGCATTGTCTGACCAGGATGGGGCCAGCAAATCATCCAAATCTTCCTCTGAATCCAGGACTAAAAAAGGAAAAAAGTCAGAAAGTGTGGTGACTTCGGCTCCACTGCCTTCTGAGCCGACAGTCTGTTCTTTTTGGAACCGGGACACTGCTGTGGAACCGGTTGCCGAAAAACCTCCATCGATACTGCTCCAATCGACTCCCATCTGTTCACTCTTCCATGTCTTCTGTCAGCCTTTCTGATCTGGATATGGACCAGCTGGTTCAGAAACTCTTAAAGGCACCAGGCCTAGCTAAATTGCTGTCGGCTCAGACCCAACTGTTGGAGCTGAAGACCGCTACTCTTGAATTGTCTGCTCCTCCGAGCCATACCGGACTTTTGGAGCCAGATGTGACTCTGTTCCTTCGCAAAACCCTTCAAGTCTTCCTTTACTAATACCCCATTTGACGGCTCATCTTTATTTGGGCCAAAGGTGAAGGAGACTTTGACCAGGTGTGAGCAAGAAGGAAAGACTCTGTCTGCCGTCAAAGTCTGTTTTTCCACCCCCACTCAACCCTTTCCTAAAGGTCAGAGGGGAGGAAAGATGTGGTTCCGGAAAGCGCAAGGAGCCTTTCAAGACACACGTGGAGAGCCCCCCTCCAGAGGCAGAAGAGGGGGTTTCAATGGAAGGCCCCGCCCTCGCGGCAGAGGGGGTCCGCAACACCAGGGTGACAGAGATCACTTATCTGGTCAGTCCTACCAGCGCTCCTGAAGGGAGGCCCGGCTGTCCTACTCTGGAGGCAGTCGGGGGTCACGTGTTGTACCCAAAATCCTGGCTAAATATAACAAAGGGCATTTGGGTACAAAGTATCATTTCCAGAGGGTATTTCATACCGTTCTCCACCCAGCCCCTTCCCGTCAAAAAATCCCAGACGTTCCACCCAGTCACATGGGACAAGCAGCAATAGAGGTACGCCGATTGCTAGAAAAAAAAAGAGTCATCCAGCCAGTCCCGGCAGACCAAACAGGATTCAGAACTTACTCAAGATTCTTTTTGGTTCCAAAGAAAACGGGACTGGAGACCCATTTTGGATCTCAGCAGACTCAACCAATTTGTGAGAAAAGAGAAGTTCCAAATGATCAAGCTACAGTCCATACTTCCGTATCTAGGGAAGGACAATTGGATGTGCTCGATCGATCTCAGGGATGCATACTACTACATAAAGATGGCGAGGCCATCCAGAGATCACCTGTGTTTCCGGCTGGGAGCCAATCATTATCAATTCAGAGCTCTGCCCTTTGGTCTCACTACAGCCCCCAGAGTGTTCACCAAGTGCATGGCAGTAGTCACGGCTCACTTGAGGTGTCTAGGATTCCAGGTGTTTCTGTATTTGGATGATTGGCTCCTTACCTCCACCACCAGGCATCAACTTTTTCAAGCGTGAGAGGCTACTCTAATGCCTAGCCGATTGCAGTGTCACAGTCAACTTTGAAAAGTCTGCCTTGTTGCCATCGCAGCATATCATTTTTATAGGGACAGAATTAGACACGTCAACCACCACTCTTCATCTTCCACCAGAAAGAATTTGTATTCTTCACCAACACATCATGTCCCTGATATCAAAGAACAGAGCACCAGCTGCAGAGGTATTGAAAGTTCTAGGATTGGTGGCGGCAGCTATTTTAGCAATCCCGTTAGCAAGGATGCATATGAGAATCCTTCAATGGCTTCTATTCACGCAATGGTCTTACCAAGAACTTCCAAAGAGTCACATGATCCTGATAACGAGTTCCTGCAAGAAGGATCTTCAGTTGTAGCTGACATCTCTTCATGTCACAATAGGACATCCCTTCATGCTCCCCCCTCCAGTTGCCACTGTGACCATGGACGCTTCCCTGATAGAGTGGGGGGGGGGGCTTTTTCAGGGAAAGACTGCCCATGGCACACGGACAGATCAAGAATCACATCTGCATATCAGTGTCCTGGAGATGTGAGCAGTACTTCTAGCGTTGCAATACTTTCATGACTCTCTTCCCATAGGGACAATTGCAATACAGACAGACATGTCAGTGGTCTGGTACCTGAACAAGCAAGGCAGGACCAAGTCTTATCCCCTTTGCCGAGAAGCCATCAGAGTATGGCAGTGTCACCCCAGTGCTTTCTGTTAGCAACGCACATCCCGGGCAAATCCAACATCATAGTGGACAGACTGAGCAGGGCAGTTTTATTGCTCCACGAATGGTCCGTCAAACAAGAGATTGTAGACATGATTTTCCGCAAATGGGGCCAGCCTTCCTGCGATCTGTTCGCCAGTCATATCAACAACAAATGCAGAAGCTGTTTTGCCCTGATTCCCAAGCCAGGTCAGTCCCCGGGGGATGCTCTTGTCCACGATTGATCCCCGGGTCTCCTCTACGCATTTCCACCAATTTCCCTGATACCCAAATTCTTACAGAAAACAAAGTCGCTGGGACGGACGATCATTCTTATAGCCCCTCATTGGCCTCGGCAGATTTGGTTTCCGTTTCTTTACCATCACATTCTGGAAGAACCATGGATCCTGGACCCAGTTCCAGACTTGTTGACACATCCATCAGGGGATTTTTATTCATCCTTGCAGACACTGAACCTAACCGCTTGGCTGCTCCAATTCCCCGCATAGCCAGGCTTTATAATCTTTGCCATGACACTAGTCAATTTTTGTTGGCTTTCCATAAACCTTCCACTAGAAAATTGTATCGTAGTAAGTGGAAGAGATTTTCCATTTGGGCTTCTTTAAAGTATGTTCTGAGATTAACATTAATCAAGTCAGTGAGTTGCCCGTTTTCTTCCCTAATCACACCAACAAATTGGAATATATGTTGCAGAAACTCGATGTTCATAGACAACTTGTCTTTTGTTCTGTCTAAATAAAATATATTAGGAAATCAGATCAGCTCTTTGTGTCTTTTTCTGAGGCCAGGAAAGGTAGACCAGTTGCCAAAACAACCCTGTCTAAGTGGCTGTTGGATTGTATCACCTACACATATTCTTGTCATAATATGCCCTTGTCTAATAAGATGAAGGCTCATTCAACCAGAGCAGTTTCTACCTCTTCAGCCTTTCAAGCCAAATTACCTTTGGACAACATCTGTGCAGCAGCCACATGGTCTAAACCTCACACTTTTATAACTCATTACAAAGTGGATAAGGCCTCCAGGGACAGGGCTTCATTTGGTTCTACGGTTTAAAAGAGTGGACTTCTGTGAGCCACCCAAGATCAGGGTGCTAGGGACGCTACCCATCAGTGAAGAATGAACGGCGAGATTGAACAACTTCACATAAAGAAGTTATGTACTCACCATAACATTCCATGTGAGTTGTTCCATCTCACCTTCATTCTCACGACCCTCCCTCCTGGCTGGCAGTTGACCTGGAGGCTCTCCTCACCCTGGTTTTTCAATGTGTCTACATTCCTAGGCAGAATAATTATTTTTCTTCTATAAGGTACGCAGCAAACAAGATCTGAGGTAATTCCAGTAGTGCATTGTGGGATATGGGGTTGGGTCTCGAGCTACTGAAGAACTTTGAGCTTGCTAGTCGGCCGTGTCGGAGCCGAGGATCGGCTCTGAACCCATCAGTGAAGAATGAAGGCGAGATGGAACAACTCACATGGAATGTTATGGTGAGCACATAACTTCTTTTTTTATCTTATCTCCTCCTATCCTGTTAGTAGTTGAGCCTTATCTGTCTCTAACCTTGGCATATTTAATTCTTCCATAAACATTTCTATTTGTACTTTTTCTTGATTTCAACATTTCTCTTAATTTATACATATTTTAATAAAATGTCTGAAATATTTCAAATACGTCTTGCAGAATCTCTGGTTATTTTCCTTGTTATAGACTCCCTCAGCTTTGCAACAGACCATTCTGTTTTCTGTTGCCTGTGCAATTTTGCTAAAAGGTTTTGTACTAAACTAGTTATTATCAAAAAACAGTTGCTTAACAACAATCTTTTTAGACTCGTGCATATGATCTAGGTAGTCCCCTTATATATAATCAAGGTGGTCCATTATTTTCTCTTTAGCACTCTGCATTTGTGCCTGTTCTTGTTCTGTGAGATCCCCCCTATTCTAGTATACCTTAACCTATGTCAGTCTTTCTAAACAATTTCTGTTACTTCTTAACCATATCTCTTTACCTTTTATTTCTACCATATTTTTAAACTCTACTTTCATGTTGTCTGACTCCATAGTTATATTTTCTGAAGAAATTTATAGCTTCCCTAATAACTCCCAAATAATTTCCACTACTCATTTCTTAAATTACTGTTTGTTTAACAGATAGGTGGGGAAGCACCAGTGTCTCATATTTATTTCTTTACCTTGCATTTATATTTTAGTTATTATTGGAGCATGATCTGAAATACTTATTGGACGCATATCAAAACTTTCGACAAAATGCACATATTCATGGGAAATATAATTTCTGTCAAACCTAGCCCAGTTTTTCAACCTTGAGGAATAATATGTAAATTATTTCCAAGCTCCTACTACTTAATTCATATCTTCCATACAAGTATTTTTATAAATTTCTTCAAAAATCTACCTTCTTTTGTTATATTTTCCATTCTAGGCGTCCCAGATGAATCCTCACAATTACAAATCAAATTCCATTCCCCACCTGTAAGTAATATTCCCCGCTGATAGCGATTGTTACTCCCAAAATTTTCTTAAGCTTCATTGTTGCAGTTTTAGGTAGAATATAAATACATGGCAGCGTAATCCTCCTCCCTTGCCAGTAGCCCCTTACTACTACAAATCTACCATTATTATCTTTTTCCCTCTTCAATCACTATCAGGGCTCCTCTAGCAATTAATATCAGTATTCCCTTTTTTCTTTGTCTCAGATATTCTGCTGAATAACCATCCTGAAATGCTTTCTATATCAAATTCACATGTTATGGTCTTTCCAAATATGTCTCCTGTAGCATAGCTATTTGTACTCTGCATTTTTTAATATAGTTCACTGCTCATTCTTTTTTTATGTACCTGTGAAATCATTCACATTCAAAGATAATATGGAAAGTGTTGTCATTATGATAAGAAGTTATAATTCCCACCTGTTATGTATAACATCTTTTTTTAATATATAGTTTCAGCTTTTGTATTACATGCATACACTAATATTTGTCAGGTTGATCTTTTATACATTTGTTTCTTGTCATATACATTTGCACCTGTGTCATATGTTACAAGAGTTTTTGTTTTAATGAAATCATTAAAAAAACAAATAGATCCCCCCCCTCAGTCTATCATCTCCTTTTGGAAGTCAAAGTTTAAACCAACCATACTAGAAGTAGTGACTATAGTAACTGAGACAAAATAACCAGAAGTGGGATCTTTAGAAAAGGGTAGGAGCAAATTGCATAGATCTGGGGACCTCTCTGCTGGCATTGTATGGAAGGTCTCTCTTTAACCTAATTGCTTCCTCACTTCTGGTGTATTATCAGTTGTTCATACAATTACTACTATGGCACTATTATTTGACACATCAGATTTGTCCAAATGTTGGAGGACCAAGCTTTTATTTTGCAGCAAAAAAAAAGTGAAATTCAATACTTTCCACTGGTTGTGTGCATGGTTTTGTCATACAAAATTTCACATTTCTATAAAAATGTCCCACTTGGGGACTTGAAACCCAATGGATTACCTGTCTATTCCTGCTTCTTATGGTAATGCATATATATCATTAAGGTGATACCTAGTATAACCTTAAACACAATTTACTACTAATTTTGTGAAAGTGATTTCTGTTACTGGCTAAAATCATGGAATGTGGCAACTCTATGATGGTGATTACTAGTGCAAATGCCTGTACCATGAAGCAGTTGCACAATGAAAATCATTTTCAGCAAATTATGAATTTGCCCTTCTCCCCACTATTATGCTATTGTAGAATTAGTATATATAAGTTGGGAAGTACTTCCTCATGGGTGTAAACTTTGTTTTCAGTTCGCTTAAAGTGATTTTTTGGTGTAACCATTTCATATCATCTGCACTAGCAGTTATGAAAGTCATAGAATCATCCTGAATCCTAAAACATTTATTGTTAGAGACTGAAAACAAAGTGTTGTGTATTGTTGTTTACAAAGCCAGTGTGTGCTTCAGTATGAGGAAAGATACCTACTGACATGCTAAAGCTTCCTTACTTGGCTGTGTATAGAAAGTCATGATTAATAGAAATTAGTTTTTGTTGCCTCTTTGGTTGCCTGCATTTTTGTTCCCAAAGGTAATTGAAGCTTTTAAATTAAGCTTAGAAAGATTTGGACTGACCTATAATGGTCTGTACTGAGCCTTTTGGTAAGTGCAATGTCTGTCAGTATATTACTGACCCTTCATAGCGCTATACCCATGTGCGCACATTAACTTTGTTAACGAGGAAAGAATGGTGAATTAATAATGTGTAAAGCAAGTTTATATAGTCCTGGGTCACTAGCTGCATACCAGAGGTTACAGAGTTTTACTAAAATATGACAGCCAGTGGAAAATGATAATAAGGAGAGCAGAATATTCCTTTAAATCATTAAGTGAGTGTGAATGACTTGCTGTAAGCTATAACTTTACTAAGTGTGTTGTAAAAAAATTAAAAGCATTTTAAACTACAGGCACATAGACTTATTAACTGGTCACTGAACAAAACTGGTCAAGGTGTGTTTAGTCTATAAAATTCTTCAAATGGTTTGTGTTAAAGAAGGTAATATTTTATTACCAATTAATCATTTAGTGCCAATTTCATGAATAGGTGGGGTATACCATCAAGGCTGAGCATACCCCTTAACTTGTAGACATTGAAAGTAGGAACATCCAGTTAAAAATCTGGACATCTAATTAGCATAAAATTTGAATTCCATATGACACATAGCTATTCCCACCTCCAGTAGGAATGTGGCATACTGTTCAAAACCATGTTTTAAAAATAGTGTCAAAAATTATGGAAAAATATAAGCCCATTATCAAGGAAACAACATAAAATTTCTTAGACTTTAACTGTATCACAAAATTCTACAGCATATGGTCATTTACTTTTGCTTCAGAGAAAGGAAGTTGTAAGATGTGTGTCCTCTTTCTTTAAATGATTGTTCCCACTAGTATGCTGGTCAGGTAGTATGTTTTTCTGAATGCTAGACAGCTTTAAAAATTCAATGTGATACGGTAGATTCAGAAAATTGTGTGAATGGGAAAATCAAGCCTGAAGATGGGGTCATTCTTTCATAAATAGGGATATCCTAAATCACACCTGAAAATAGGTACAGTCTTCTAAAATAGGGACAGTTGAGAGGTGTGTTACTATGGGAGAAGTTATAGAGTTCTATGTTTGATCATGGTTTCAGCAATCTGAATTTCTTAGTTAATGATCTGACAAGTGCAAGGGTAGGTTTTGAGGGTAAATGCTTGACAGAAAGAGAAAGAAAGCCAAGAAAAATATCCTTTTACAAAACCATGTCACTGCTTGAAAGGGAACCTATGGTGATACACAGCCAAACCAGTTTATATATTATCACTCCATGGTGATAGTAATCTTGAGGTGAAATATTTATGTTGAAGTACCCTTCAGAGCGTATCTGATATTTGTGGCTTTCCACTTGCTACTGCTTGTGCATGTGCATGCAGTGCTTTTCTTCCCATATCAGCATCATGTTTTGTAGAACTGTACTTTTGTACCTGACACTGTTTTTTGAAATCTATCCTTCCAGTTTTCTTCCAGTAAAGGGTGTTAGCAATCAGGGTTTCATAATCTCAGATTCTAATGCATTCTTGTCTGGGACACACAGAAATGAGAGATAACAGCATGTGTAACTAAGTTGATTCTATGTAAAATATATCCTAATGTACCTTGAATGAATAAAGGCTGCCTTCCTTGTGGTTTTTATCCCTCTATCCTTCTTTTTCTTCCTTTACACCATACCTAGCAAATTTAGATAAACCAGAGTCTGCCCGTTATGGTTAATGTTATAACATATTCAGTCCCCTTCTTGGCTGGCCTTCACTCCCAACATCATTATCCTGTGGATTTTTGGTGTTATATTAATTTCAGGTGTTCAGACTTACAAATCTGAGTGGATTTCAGAATAACACAGCAGTTCTGCTGGAACAATGTAGCAAGTCTTACAACAGTGAAAGGAAGGATGAAGTGATGTGAATTTCAAATGCTGTTTTCTTTGGCATATGAAGTTTACTGTTAAGGCATGGAGGTTAATCCAGCTTTGCAATAGTTTATTATCTAAGCCAGTACATTGGTGAAACAGTAAACAGGTATGACACTGGCATTTTTCCATTACCAAGTCTGCTGCTGATACAAATGTACTTTTAAATGTTATTCATGTACCTGTAAAGGGTTAATTGACTGTAACTGCTGTTTAAAAGTGACCTTACCCTTTGTACTCCCTTTGATTGTTATCTTTAAATTGCAGTCAGGAATGCAAATGTCTTATTCAAGTGATTGCCACAGTAGACATTAGGTGAACTATTTCAGTCAGGTGACTGATGCAGGTATGTGTGTGTGCACGAGTGCATGCATGTGTATATGTATGTGCATGTTGGTGGGGGATTTTATTATTTATTTTATTTTACATTTGTTTACTGGGAAAGTCCTGCTGGACCCAACTCCTTTTTCAGTGGAAGCCCGGTGTGAAAAGCTCCACAGAAAACATACAAGTGTACATAATTGCATACACAAGTTCAACATACAATAAAACCCTGTGTACACCTTAATAATGTACAGGCGTATCTTATATCACTGAGAAATGCATAGAAAACAGTATAATAAGATTTTTACAGAGTCAACGCAAGAGTGGGCTAACCCATTCATAGATTAGAAATCAACAGATGTCATTTACAAAGACTTAAAAGGGAGAGGTAGAATTATCCTCACAAGTACTAATTCCTTATCAACTGAATTTGAATACAATATTATGTTTTTGAATGATGCCTAAAAAAAGAGTCTAACCAGGCGTAGTGCATGTGCATAGCCATGTTTTAGATAAGTGAGATTTTAGTATTTTTTAAATGAGATAAGGCAGTAGCCAATGTTATATTAATAGGCAGTGTGTTCCAGATGTTAGCTATATAGTTTGAGAAGAGGGAGTCTCTTGCGGCATTATTGGCTTTCATTATATTAATTAGGGATTTATTGCTAGAGCGAAGAATCCCATTACTGGAGTATGGATGTAGGAGGCTAGTAGCTTTTATAGGGTAGGGGTTTTCTCTGGTTGGTTGAGAATTTTATGGGCCATAGTTAGTTGATTATAAAGTAGTGGAGGAAGTTCTAACCAGTTAAATTGCTTGAGTGCTGTACAGTGATGTGACCTGAAGGGAGAGTTTGTGGTAAACCTGGCAATTTTGTTATAACAAGAGTCTAATTTTGCTAAATCAGATTTTCTTAGGTTAGTGAGAATTGGTGAGGCATAAAGAAGAGTTGAGATAAGATGTGTTTGTGCAATAGCTGATGTTTTTTTTTTTGTAAGATAGTGTGTATTTCTATATAGTGTACTAAGTTTTTTGTGTACTTTCTTTATGGTCTGGGAAATACGGATTTCAAATCTCATGCTGTTATCTATCACAACACCCAAATCTTTAGTGCGAGCTATGGGTGAGATGATGGTATTGTTCATGGATACAATGTTAAATGAAGAGAGGGGCACAGTAGGTCTTGTAGAATGGAACAGCATGAGCTTGGTTTTGTTGTGGTTCAGAATTAGCTGGGAATTGGTTAGCCATGTTTCAACTGCAGAGAAAGAGTCGTGTTAGTGATTGTACTTCATGTAAAGAACGTGCAGCACATATTAGTGTGGAATCATCTGCGAACTGAACAACAGAAGCATGCAGCGTGAAAGTGTGGTGATTGTCATTAAATAGTGTGAAAAGTAGGGGGCCTAGGTTTGAACCTTAAGGGACTCCTAGGGTAACAGGAAGAAGAGGAGAGTGGTTTTGTTGCCACAGTACTGCTTGCTGGCACCCAGTTAGATAGTCTTGGAATCAAGCAAGAGTAGATTGGCTTAGATTCAGCTCAGAGAGGACATTAATAAGTTTACTATCATTCAAGTTGCCACACTCAGTGACTACAGTGTCTTGCATACAACTGACACAAAGTCATAAAATATCAGGATTTGCAGGCAGAAATGAGAGCAATGTGGAAGAAAGATACACAAACAGTTTCAATAGTATTAGGAGCAACAGGTCTCATAAAAAGAATTTACAGTCATATTTAGATATGTTACCAATACATGTAACCCCGTACAAATTGCAGAAGTCATTACTGGGCATATTGTGGGTTCTGCGAAGAGCACTTCTGGGTAACATCAAGAATTGTAACAATATTAATTTCATGAACTTTAATCGTACTTTGACTTAGGAATGGGGTCCATTCCCATCATGGTATTAGAAACCCAAAAGACTTGGAGAAATTAAGGTTGTTAAGGTTGTTGTTAATGAAGGTTACTGTTAGCTGCCTGTCGGGAGCCAGAATCCACCACATAACACAAGCACTCAGGTCACTCCAGAACAAGTACAAATATGACTCTGTCATTGTTCTTGTTGGTGTGAATGACCTGAAACGTACCTCCCTGGTCTACATGAAAAGAGACATGGAAGAGTTCTTTGATCATGTAGCCCAGGCTGGTATGGCCCTGACCCTGAGTAGCATCCTGCCCTCACAAAGAATGATACCTCAGTATAAAGAAAAAATTATCAATTTCAATAATTGGCTAAACTTCTAGTGTCTTTCAAAGGGGATTCAGTGTCTGTCAGTCTGGGATGGCATGCTCGACGGCTTGCACCTGTCACTCCTAGGCTTTCGAATACTGGCCAAGGCTCTTGCTGCCCCAATAGTGCCTTTTTTAGGCAAGGCTCAAAAGTCAAACCCACCCCGTAAACAGCACAATTAACAAAAAACTGAGGGTTATGCTACTCAACGCCAGGAGTTTAAATCTCAAAATGCACGCACTCGAAGCACTCCTCAGTATGGAGAGCGTCAACATCTGTGCAGTAACTGAAACCTGGTTCAAGGCTCCAGAGAGCACCCCAGCACTACCAGGCTACAACTCATACCACACGTTTCAGCCACAGAACACGGACCGAAACATAAAAGGAGGGGGTGTATCCATATTCATCAAGGATACCTACACCTCCAGGTTAGTGGCGCAGCATGATACCTCTGAGATCATCCATGTGCAACTAATATCAGGCAAATCTGCAGTGCAAATTGTGGCCTGCTACAGATCACCCTTCATGACCCAGGACCACCACTCCACCTTTCTGGAGACACTGGAAAACATGAAGGTCCTACTAAACACCCTGATATTGGGCGATTTCAATTACCCTACCATTCACTGGAAAAACTACTTGAGTGCAAATTCCCAGGCCCAGCGCTTCCTGGAATTTATCAACTCAAACACCCTGGATCAGCTGGTAAGCTCCCCTACCAGAAGTGAAAACATATTGGACCTGGTCATCACCAACATGGGCGACAGGTGTTCCACACCAGAGGTCAACCCGTCACTGGTTAGATCAGACCATAAACTAATCACTCTGGATGTCCACACCCCACTACCACTCCCAACTAAGGAAACCACAGTAAAAAACTTTTATAAAGCAAACTTCACCTTACTTAAGACAGAGGTGGTAAGTTTCACAGCCCCCACACTAAAGGATAATGCTGCCCAAGATGCAGAAACCTTTACAAATGCACTCTGTGAGCATCTACAAGGATGCATAGATTGTGCCATCCCTAGCAAAACCAAGACAAATTCCTCTAAGAGAAGGAAACCAGTTTGGTGGACCCCTGCAATAAACAGACTATACAATAGAAGGAGGAAACTAGTTCAGAAAAAAATGCAAATCCCAAGAAGGAAAGACATCCCTGATCAGTAAGAAACTGAGGTCCCTCATTAAATCATCCAAGGCTAACTTTGTAAGAAAAATAGCCAAGGATTCAAAAGATAACCACAAAGCCTTCTTTAGCTATGTTAAGAATCTAAGTGGCAACTCGCAGATATGCACTGAACTAGCACAAAATAGCACAAAATATACTAAACCTACTGATATTGCCAACATCCTGGCAGATAGATTCAGTGCAAACTTCACCCCTCTCTCACCTCCAAAAGAGCCCACAACAATACCGTAAAAGTGTAGTGTCCCAAAAATCACAGATGAACAGGTGAAAACAGCCCTTTCAAAAGCCAAAAACACAGCATCAGTGGGACCAGATAGTGTCCCAGGCTGCGTCTTGCATGAACTACAGAATAAACTAACCCCCCACCTAAACACACTGTTCAACCTCAGCCTCTCCACAGGCTACATGCCCATAGAATGGCGCACAGCAATGGTTATTCCTCTCCACAAAGGAGGGGCCACAACTGACCCTGGTAACTATTGCCCCATAAGCCTGACTAGCCTGATCTGCAAGGCTATGGAGTGCATCATCATGGAACTCATTAACAAAGACATTGGGAACCTCCAAACACTTGACCCGACCCAGTTCAGCTTTGTTAAGGGCAGATCATGCCTACTAAACCTGGTTTACTTCTTTGAGACCGTCACCAAGGCCATAGACGAGGGAAAGGTGGTTCACACAGCCTACATTGACCTCGCCAAGACTTTCGACACCATTCCCCACTCGGGTATTACAGAAAAACTCACCAGCCTGAACATAAACCCCTACGTCACGAGATGGGTTGCAAACTGGCTTACAGACAGAACTCACATGGTAAGAATAGCGGGCTCCAGGTCCGACTCTAAACCAGTTACAAGTGGTGTCCCACAAGGCTCGGTCCTGGGACCCCTGCTGTTTGGCATATACTTCTCAGAAGTACAGATAAACACAGGAGGACTATGGATAACCAAGTTCACCGATGACTGCAAACTGGGAACCATAATTGAATCTCCGGCTGACACGGACATCCTCCAAAAGGAACTTACTGAGACGGACACCTGGTGTCAAAGTCATGGCCTCAAGCTAAATGCCAAAAAATGCATAGTCATCCCGTTTGGGAAAAACAAAACACCCACGAATTACCACATAGGTGGCAGCCCCCTTAATACAGAAGAGGTAATAAGAGATCTGGGGACCCAGGTAGATAGTAATCTCTCTTTTGTCAATAATATATTGCCAAAGTAGTTAGGAAATCCTTCTATGTGGCCCATCTAATTACTAAAGGATTTGCATCTAGAAATAAAGAGGTTATAGTGCCCCTTTACTCATCACTCATTAGACCCATCATAGAGTACAATGCCCCATTAGGGATGTACCTCACAAGACACTTCCAACAGATGGAAAGACCACAAAAGTACCTCACCAAGAGGATTACTGGTCTCAAACATATGTCCTATACAGCCCGACTGAAAAAACTCCGGTTGTACTCAGTGGCATATTGCTTACTCAGAGGTGATCTCTGCCTGACTTACAAAGCCATGTCCAACTCAGAATTGATGGACATGCTCCACCTAAAGAAATCCAAGTCACTGCGAGCCACGTGCTCTAGTGAGCTAAACCTTGCCACAACAATAAATAGAACATGTTGGAGGGATAGATTCCTGTCACAGAGACTCTCCCCATGCTTTGGAACAAAATTCCTAATTACATCAGGCAGAGCCCATCACTAACACTCTTCAAGAGAAACCTTGACGAGTGGATGGCTAACAGGTATTTAGAACAGGTAGTTGGTATTGCCACCTTTGTGTAAGGGTGTAATAATAGATTTTTTTCCAGACAAGTGGAACAGTGGATTCAGAGATAATATGATTAATTAGGATGCTAATGGAGTAGACAATTGCTTCAGCTGCAAGTTTTAGGTATTCAGATGGCAGGTTGTCAGCAGAGAGGGAGCATGGCCTAGGTTTGGTGAGCAGTCTGTAAACTAGGGAGGTGGATACTGGTTGCATAATAATAAAAGATGGAGCTGGTAGAGTATTATCAGAGGTTTCAGAGGAGGGCAGGAGAAGGAGCTGGGACAGTCCTTAGTATGGCAAGGGATAGTTGTTATGTTATTTGAGCGTATGTCATAAGTAGGATATGAGTCCTTGGCTAATTTTAGAATGGTATTGATAAAGTGAGTATTGAATGTATTTGCAGTTTCCTGTGGGTCATTGTCAGGGAAGGGTGATGGGTTTTGCAAGGTTCCTGGATTTAGTAGTGAAGATACAGATTTCCAAATTTTTTTGGATTGTTTTTCTAGTTGGATAGCTGTAAGGAGAAATATGATTTTTTATCATTGATAACAAGTGTTTTAGCTTTATTCCTAAGTTTCTTGTACTTTAGTTCATTTAGTTGTTTTTTGTTTTTCTGCCAAATCTTCCATGCTTTATTTCTTTAGATCAGAACTTGTTTTGTATGCTTTTTTAGCCAGAGGACATCGTTGAATTTAGTCCACTTGGTGCGCATAGGTGCAAGAATATTTAGTGTTTCTAGAAAGATTTTTATTGAAATAAATTATGGCATCATCCAATGGTAATGATTTTTGAGGGGACCAGTTTTGTGTTTTTTAGAATAGTCATAAATGTTCTTTGACTGAAGTGAGTGAGGTTTTTGGATGACCTATAGGAGTGTGACTTGGAGATTTGAGTATGAATTCTGTGAGTAAATGGTGGGAGATGGTCGCTTAGTATATTGGGGTGGGTTCCGGAGTTAGTGTAATTTTGTGGGTGAGATACTAGGATCCAGTCTAGTATTGTTTCAGTTTGATTAGGTGAGGTATGTGTGGGGCCTGATATAAGCTGTGTGAAACTGTGTAGGTTTATACTACTTGCAGGGGAGTTTGAGATTAGGTTTAGCCAACTGACATTTGTGTCACCAAGAATGATGGTTTCACAGGATATATTGAGATTTACCCAGGATCGGAAGTATTCGAGATTAGGGAATATTTTATCCAGGGGGAATATACAGAATGGCAATACATATTTTTGTATGGGCATTGATATGAAGGGTTGTTAGTAAGACCTCAATATTGCCAAAAGTAGGGATTTGTTTAGGGAAAACTGTCATTGTTAAGGACTCCTGATAGATTAGAGCTATAGCCCCAGCTTTTTTATGGAGTCTGTCTTTGTGAAGGATGTTATAACCTGGTGGGATGACTTCAGTATCAGAAATATGAGGTTTTAATCAGGTTTCGGTCATTGCAACAATGTTAGGGGAATAGTGAGACAGCCAGGTTTGGAATTTGGAAATTTTATTGCACCATAGATTAATTGTTATAAAGGATAGATTTGGATTGGTGGAGGAGGGGGAGGTTGCTAACGGGTTGCTGGGGCCTGGGTTAGGATTGTGATAGTTCTATAAGGTGATGTAGAATTGTTTGAAGGCTGCAAGTAAATAATGGGGATTGCAAAAAATTATTGTATTCTAATTTAAGTTTGGTGTTATTAGGTGAAAATTTTAATGCAGTTAGGGGTATATTGCTGGATGTAAGTAAAGAGGAAGTGATGTTAGAGTAACTATTTTGATGGATAAATCGAGAAAGATAGAGGATACAAATTTCCCATTATTTCTGTCATGCTTAACTGTATTAGTGAAAGACATTGGAACAGTGGTAGTACTGTGGTGGGGGACAAAAACTGTGTTGAGTATTAGAAGTTTGTTAATATGTAAGTAATCCATAATTTGCATACATATATTTCTCTCTAGAATCTTGGGCAGGGGGGATAGGATAGCAGTCGGTCAGTAGTTGAACAGATCTGTTGAATTGCCTCCTTTGTGTAGTGGAATAATGTGTAACACTTTCCAAATAGCAGAGACTTGATGTTCAGAAATGGATCAGTTGATAAGGATGGATACTGCGCAGATGATTGCATTGGCAGCAGTTCTAAGAAAATCTGCTGGTAGGCTATCAGCAGCTAGTGTTGTGGGCTTTAGATTTTTTAAGCAATTTTTTTATCATGTCAGTTGAGACAGATTGTGGGGAAAGGATGTTGTTCTTATTCAATGATATAGGATGAGCTCGAGTAGGGGCGGTGTTTTGCTTGTTAGCGAGGGCTAAAATAGTCTTGGTGAAGTATGTATTGAATTGGGTAGCTATGCTATCTGAATTATTAGTAGTAGGCAGGGAGGGTGTGCTAGCTTTACCAGGTAGGAGTATGTTATTAATAGCTGACCAAAACTTTTGTTGTTTGCTTTGGTGCTTAATTTAGATGTCAGAGTAGTTTGTTTTGTCCTGTTTGATTAGTCTGCTCACCTTATTTCTGAGTTCACAGTAGGCTTGTTTGGTAGCTTGGGATTTAGTTTTATACCATTGTTCCCAGGCTTTGTCTCTTGATTTTAGCAGTGATCTGGATTTTTTGCTTAGCCATGGGGCAAAGGTAGATTGTATTCTTATAGCTCTGGGAGGAGCTTGTGTATTTAAGATATTTAAGAAGGTAGTATTAAAATACTTTAACAGCATCTTCCAGGGGAAGTTACTTAAGTAGTGCCCAATTACAATATTTGAAGGTGGATGTGAAGTCTTTGGGGTTAATGTTTTCAATTGTTCCTTATTAGATGGTAAGTAGTTTGTTTTGATGGGTATATATGATGCCTGAGTTGAAAGGTTGGGAGATGGTCACTAAGGCTATCTGGGAGTTAGCCAGAGTGAAAGGAGTGGGCTGGTTTATTTGTTAATATCCAGTCAAGAATGGAGTGCTTGTTAGATGACTTGCCAATCCTAGTGGGTGTTTGGATGATTTGGGTAAAAACATGGAAGTTGATGTGATTAGTGTTATTTTGAGAGTTACAGGTTAACCGTCTATATTAAAATCACACATGATCATTGTTTCTTGAGGCAGTGCTTTTGTGATCCAATGCAGTATGTTTTCTAATGTAGAGATGTTGTTTCCGGGTGGTATATATGTTCTTATTATATTTATCTGTTTTTTTTAATTAATTTTTAGTTTGGTAAAAATCATTTCAGCATTGCTAAAGTTGGGGACATTATGATCTAAAGCTTCTAGAGTAAGGTGATTTTTAAATAAAATGACTACACCACCCCCTCTTTTGCCCTTTCTGTCTACTCATAGGATATTGTACCCAGGAGCAAGAATGTTATTATTGGTAATGCCATGTTTTAGCCATGTTTTGGTTATTAGTCCAATATCAGGTGCGTATAGAGAGCGGCTGGCATGCGGTTCATGGATTTTGTTTGTAATACTCCTAATATTGATGTTTCAAAGTGAGAGATCAGCTGTCTTCCTAGGGTGGTTTAGTGAAGGCTGGGAGTGGTTGCTATGTTGTGGGGGGGGGGGTTACAGTTTAGGTTAGTTTTGTTTTTGGGCCATGGTTTGGGTGAACGTTTCCTCTGAGAGTTAGTTTTGATGCTATGATGGATATGAGGAGCTTAAAAAATGGGTTACTCTACTCTGTCTAAGAATGTCTAACATTTCCTGATGAGCTAACAGAGACTCAGAAAATGAAGTACTATATAGCCAAGACTTGCTCTAAAACTTCTAGCATCAGTAAAATGTAAGCAAGTACATTTATACTTTATTTAGTATCCATTCTTCTACTTGCTTATGCATTTTAACCAAATTTGGTGATTTGTGGAAGGTCTGTGAAGTCTGGGTTTTGTTTTTCCATTTAGGTATATTACTCAACCAGTGAGCATAGCTTTTTCCCCATTACAGATATAGTAAGTGGCAATAGAAAGAAACCACTGGTCTTTTAAATGTGTCCAAGTGTTGCTGTCTTCCATGTATTCTGTGTACTTTTTTGTTCTTGGTTTGCTTCTGCATTCCACAACATGGGGGGGGGGGGGGCAGGGAATTCTGAGCCTCAATAAATTTTGCAGAGTAGTCTGTACTTAGCATCACCATTAATGACTTTATAACTGACTTCATAACTGCTTCTAACTGGGCAAATCCAGTTTTCCCAGTTGGGTTAGATATATCTTTAAGCACTGTCACTTACGTCTAGATTAGCTCATGCTGGGGGACTTCATTGTTCATTGGTAAGAACTAGGTTAGCTGCCCTTTTGGGCCATTGTAGGTCTGGCCAATTTCTCTCAAAGGTGAGACTCTAACCCTGTACCTTGTGTCTGAGGTAAACAACTGTTATGTAAATCCCAACCCCGTGATTCAGCACATATATGTGCACATACTCAGTTTCTTACACAGCAGCTTCTCATTGATATAGTTACTTGGCATGGCACAGGATGCAAGATAAGTCAGTTCTGCTTGGTTTAACATCCGTGAAGATCACAAACTAGCACAGAGTTTCTGTGCTTCAGAAATAGGTGTTAATTACATGTACACAAACAGCTGATAAAACACTTCCCTTTTGAACTTCCCAAGTTGGGCCAGTGGTAGCACTGAAGAAAACTGTTCTCCCTTCCGAGTACAGGAGAGTCATACAGCTGGTAAGTGGTTATATGTAAAAAGTCTGGATTTTGTACTGGTATCAAATGATGATTCCCTGATAGTGGTTTCTGCAATGTGGGAATCTCCCTTTCCCTAAGGTGCTGTGATCCTATGGTTACAATAAAAGGGGGTGAGTTTATGGAGTGGGTTCTGGGTTAGCATATAGCCAATGGACTTGATACTACAATATGTTTCAGGACTGACAGCTAGGCCTATGCTTTGTGGGTATCTGCATATTAGTGAATGTTGACCAATATGGTGGTTATACAAGCATTGGAGAAAGGGAACTTCTAGGCCTGCCCAATTTGCTGTGATTACAGTGCAGGCAAATGGCTTTACTGAATGGACAATGTAATAAGGATTTTCCCTAGGCCCAGAATACCAGTTCAAATTTTTTTCCCTAGGAATTTAGTTGGGGGCTAAATTCTGTGTGTGGAACAGTATGACTAGACAGGCCAGCAGCACTGATCACTCAGTGAGGAAATGTAAAATTACATAAGCCCATCAGTGCATTTTTGCCCATATAGTTTATATAGCCCATAGTTCACAAGGATCACTTCCTTGACACCCTGACTTTTTGGAATCCATGCAGAATCCAGTATCATAGGTACAGTGTCAACAGTGGTAATTATAGTAGGGGTGATTCTGGTGGCTACCTGTGGCTCTCAGCTATGGAGGCTCATGGCCAAAAAGCTTTTGCTGCTTTAAATAGGGTTGCAGACTCACAGTGGCTGCTTGTTTGTTTTACTTTTTTTTGTAAAGAAATACAGGGGAGCAGGCAGCTCATTTACTCGTTTTCCTTTTTTTCATATAAAGAAATTTGGCACTTATATAGAAATGACCCGCTATGCCTTATTTCTTTACTTAAAAAAGATGAATAAACAAAGAAGTGGCCTGCTGTGACCCTATTTATATCCAACAAATGCTGGAAAACAACCCCAGGTGGCAAGACAAATCCAAAGAACAAAATATAATCCACTGAGGCAAGTTATAATTCATTGAGACAAGTTTTAATTCCTAAAACAAGTTGTGTAAGCCCTTTCGTCTTGCTTCTATGAGCAAGACTTCATCAGACAAACAGAACTAATGTAAAATACAACTATTTAAAGTGTAGCTGTTTAAAATGTCACATGCTAAACATCAATTAGCTTCTAAAAGCAAAAGTACAGATATTTAAAAACATTTCACTATAAATACAAATACTAAATAAATAAGCTTGAAGAAATAAGCAAGCATGAATAAAACTAACCAAGAATAAACATGCGCACTGAGGATGGCCTAATTTTAAGAAAATTATATAAAAAAAACTTTGTTTAAAAACTGTACTAAATAATTAATGTGCAAAATGAGCAATTCCTTTAAAAAGCAATTCATTTAAAAGAACTAACCACTAATAAAATCATATAACCCCTATTACCCAGCCTGTCAGTTAACTAATATAATACAAAAAATACAGAGAATGTAAGTATTTCTACTAAGGTTCAGTGATGTAAGCAAACAACAAATGTACAGAAGAAATGTTCAATTACCTCTGCAGATTCTTCAGTTTTAAAACACAAGACAAAGAACATAAATCATTTAGCCCTGGTACATTACAGGCATTCAATTTTATTTGCCATAATAATTCGCACAGTTCTAACTTAAGGATGCGGGGCCTCCCCCCAAGGATATTGTTCAATCTGATCAATTACCCTAAACTTGAAAGCATGCTGAGGGTGCTCGTGCACATGCTTAGCCAGTGCATTCTCCAATTTTAACTTCCTGATGCTGTAAATATGTTCATAGACTCTGTCCTTGAATCTACGATCAGTCTTACCGATGTTGAAACAAGGGCAGAGGTTACAGGTTGCTAAATAGACCACTCCCTTGGTGGCACAATTAAATCTTTTATTAATGTAGTATTTTCTCCCTCTAATGGAGAAGGTATTACCCACCTCCATAAATCTACACTGGGAGCAAATCTCACATTTATACATGCCTGGGGCTCTGGCAACTGGAATACTACCCCTCTCCAACAAACATTTAAGGTTCTGCCCTCTTCTATAGACAATTCGGGGTCTGGGTTCGAGGATAGAAGTCAAAATTTGTATCAGAACTAAGTAAAGTCCAAATTTTATATAAAATTTGTCGTACTAAGCATCAGTACTGAATGATGTGATAAAAGTCACCTTGAGTGGGTTTGCTTTATATGACTGGCTCTGCTCAACTAAAGATGTCAAAGTGTTGGAGGCTGCATGCCTAGTTGAAATTATTGGACTAAATACTCCATTATTTCTCTTGTATTGAACCTCAAATATCATCTCTTAAAAGTTAGCTAGGGTACCCCCATTTCAGAAACATTCCCCTCAAGGTTTGACATTCCACAAAAAATTAATCGTCATCAGAAACCATGCGGGCCGCCCTCACCAACTGGTCCTTAACAACAGATTTCTTTTGTTGATAAGTGTGACTACTGGTGTAATGAAGAAAAGAATTGGAGTAGGTCGATTTTCTGTGAATCTTATCTTTTAACATTTGGTTCCCTCTGTATTTATATAAATCTACATCCAAATATGCTATGTCCTCTGTACTTGCCTCTACGAATTTTTTGTCCTTTACATATAGTTCATTTAAATAATCAATATCTTTGATAGTGCCATCAAACATAATGAACACATCATCCAAATATCTGGTGTAGTAGATGTTGGCACTAAACTCGTTGTTGTTAAAGACAAAGGGCAGGATTCACGAAGGCTTACACAGAGTTTAAGAGTAGTGTAAGCCTCCGTGTAAGCCTCCCGATCCAGGAACAGCCCAAACCTCCATGTAAGAGACAGCTAACACGTCTCTTACACGGACTGGGCGTGGAAATGCTCAATACCTCATTTGCAGCTCAAAGATATGCAAATGAGGTATTTGAGCGATCCAAGAAGCCTAAACCAGTCTGTGTAACGGACGTGTTAGCTGCAGAAATGTACTCAGCTGACAACTGAGTACATTTCTGCAAAATTGACAACGGAGCTATGTCAGCTCCAAATAAAGGGTGCATATGTTTCATTTAGCATGCCAATGGCCAAATATGTGGCCATTGGCATTAAAAAGTGTTGCAAAAGTAGTTTAAATAACATTTTTTTTTTTGTGGGATTTCCACGTGTAACTGCAGCGCACACCCGCGCAAACGGGGAGCGCTGCCTAAAACTGAAAACCGAAGCTTATAAGCCCACAATTGTGGGTTTAATGTATTACATGGAATGACAATGCAGGGACTAGCAGACCAAAAACAATATGGCCTCCGTGTAGTGGTTGCCAAGGGGGGGAAGCTCCGTGTAAGAAATGTAACTAAGCATTACTAGGCAATCCTATGTAAATGAGGGTTACAATACTGAATCACACTGCCACATAGGTAATGAGCACTTTCTGAGTAGTGTAAGAGTTATAGAAGGGGGAGGAACAGAGTAAGAGGTAGGTGACATCACAGGGGGGGAATGATAGAAATACATGTATCAGATTGGAGGGCAATGTAACGTGACAGATGACAGACAGACATCAGGGAGAGAGGTGTGTCCCAACAGAACACTAGGAAAGTCAAGAAATAGAGGGTGCACACTATCCCTACACTCAAACTTTCTTGATATACGTGCATGCGTGCGTGTAAGGCAGGTTCAACATGTGGGAGCGTGTCACAAACCGTTTACAACAGTTTGCGCGGGCGTGCACGTGTGTGAGGCTGTGTGTGCGCGTTTTACCATGAATCAGCCAAGTTCACACGGTGTAAGGATGTGTGCGTGCGTTTAAGTAACTGTGAGCATGCTTAAGCTGGTGTGCACATTGCTCCCCTTGAGGAAACAGAAAGGAAAAAGGAAACAACCAGATTATAGGGAAGCTGCCAGGGGATACTGCTGCAGTTAATTGGTGGAAACAATTGGAAGCAGGCAATTACACAGGCAGACTAGAAGCCCAACCCAGTACTTAAAACACTGCAAACAGCAGTGCAGGCTGTTCCTCACAAAAGATACTGCAAGAAAGGCGTAAGCTATCAGAATTAAAAACTGAAAAAAGCTGAACTCAGAGCAGAAATGCTAGGGGCTGCCATAGCTGTTATAATCAGGCATAGGCGAATTGCTGAGGGTGGTGACAATGCAGATGCTGACAGACAACCCAGAGTGAGGAGAAGGAGGAGAGTATACAGGCCCAGGGTCGCCTACCATGGGTTACATGAGCTGGAGCTAGTAGAGCGCTACAGAGTGGACAGAGACCTTCTGCAGCAAATTGTTGAGCTGTGCAGGCCACGCCTCACACACAGAACCAACAGAGGGGAACCCATCCCAGTGGAAACCAAGGTATGTGTTGGCCTAAGAATACTAGCAACAGGTACCTTCCAGAGACCAACTGGTGATATGATGGGGATATCACAGGCATCAGCCTCCAGGGTACTGCACCAGTTCCTGGATGCCATGTCAGCACATGTCGGTGATCATGTATATTTCCCAATGCCCGTGAGGTATTGGCCAGCAATATGCATCTCTTCCAGCAAATAGCGGGATACCCTGAGGTACTGGGTGCAATAGACTGCACGCACATACGCATCAAAGCACCAGCCGTTGAGCCGGGTAGAGCCTATATTAACTGCAAGGGATTCCCTCCATCAACTGCCAGGTCGTGTGTGATGCCCAGGGCTTAATAATGAATGTGTGTGCTGGCTGCCCTGGGAGCTACCACGATTCCCACATCTGGCATCTGACGCAGCTGTACCAATCATTTGCCAGTGGGGACTTCCCACACGGACACCTAGTGGGGGATGCAGGTTATGCACTTGAGCCGTGGCTGATGACACCCATCAGAAATGCACACACACCCGAACAGGAACGCCATAATGAGGCACACGCACAAACACGTAATGTCATAGAGCGAGTGTTTGGGCTGCTCAAGTCACGGTTCCGGTGTCTGGACACATCTGGTGGAGCCTTGCAGTACACACCAACTACATGTACCCAAATGATCATGATATGTGCTATGCTACATAATATGATCCTGCGGAAACAGCTGCAGCAGGACCAGCATAGGGCTGGGCCAAACATACCCCACCATTGCCAAGGCCACCACAGGCAGAGGGTGACTCGGAGGAGGAACAACCTGACCTTGCCCCAGTAGGCAGAAGGAGGCGTGCCCAGTATGCCCTGGCCTTGGCAAAGAGGCAACGCATAGCACATACACTGGCTCAGTAGGAACACTGGGACTGATACCCCTCCGACTCACTCATATAGTAACAGGGATGCCTAACATGACACAACCTGCTTCCAAACATGTACAGGGAGTGTAGTATGTGCATCCGACAGAGGCAGCCCTGCAGCACCACCTGAGGCATCAATGCCATGTGTTAAGTAATGTAACACCATGTACCATATGCACACCTGAGGACCCTGACTAACATCCACCCTCACCAATCATAAACCACAAAAACACAAACCCACCTTCATAGGTACCGCAAGGGATAGGAACCTAGATGTAATGCTACCTAATGCCAGAAGTATAAACAGCAAGATGCGTGCAGTGTAAACGCACACAGTATAGAGAATGTAGATATCAGTGCTGTAATAGAAAACTGGGTCAAAGCCCACATCAGCACCCTAACACTACCAGGTCACACCTCATACAGTGATGTACATGTGCAAAAACATGGAACAAGCTACCAAACGAGGGTGACTAGCAATAAATGTCATGGATAACCACACCCCCATGTGGGTACCACAACAAGAAGCAACATGGATTAGCCATGGTCAAATACCAATGGCTAAAACTGCCTACTACTATATAGCTTGCTGCAGACCACTGTCCTAATAGCAGGAACCACACCAGGCCTATGTTCATAGGTTCATACTAGACTATCTGCCCTAGGGCATTTATAAGCCTTGCCCAGAGTTTTGTGGCTTCCGCCACCCCTTTAGTTTGAAGGATAATATGCCCATTATTTTGCTGTGCCTTTGTCAAGCAGTGACACTGAGGTTATCCCTGGGGTATACCTGCGATCTCCCATCCATTGGTCAAGATTTCCCTTGAACAAAGCCAGCGAGGTGCTCTGCCCCACATGTACCGGGATGTTGTTCCACAACATAGGGAGTCTCTGGGTGATGAATCTGTCCCTCCAGCACGTCCTATTAATAGCCGTGTTGAGGTTTAAGTCTCTTGCCCTTGTAGTTCTGATGGATTTAGAGGTTTTGAGGTGAAGCATGTTCATTAATTCCAGGTTGGACATGGCCTTGTATGTCAGGCACAGGTCACCTCTGAGCAGAAGGTAAGCGACTGAATAGAGCTGGAGTTCCTTCAGTCGGGCAGCATAAGACTGATTTTTGAGACCCTTTATCCTTCTGGTGAGGAATTTTTGGGGCCTTTCCAATTGCTGCAGGTGTCGGGTCAGATACATTCCGAATGGGGCATTGTACTCAATCATTGGTCTGATGAGTGATGAGTACAGGGGAACAATGACCCCCTTGATCTAGATGTGAATCCCTGCATGATCAGGTGGGCAATGTAGAAGGTCTTCCTAACTACTTTGGCAACGTGAGTGTCAAACAAAAGGTTACTGTCAACCTGGGTGCCCAGATCACTGATAACCTCTTCTGTGCTTAGAGGATTGCCACCTATATGGTAACTAGGGGTAACCTTGTTTTTCCCGAAGGGTATGACTATGCATTGTTTAGTGTTTAACTTTAGGCCATGGCTCTGGCACCAGTTATCCGTTTCTATGAGACCCTTCTGAAGGATGTCTGTGTCAGATGGGTTTTCAACTATGGTTCCCAGTTTGCAGTCATCTGCAAACTTTGTCAGCCATAATCCTCCTGTGTCTGCTTGTACTTCTGAAAGGTAGATGCCGAACAAAAGTGGGCCCAGGACTGAGCCCTGTGGGACACCACTTGTGACAGGCTTGGAGTGTGACATGGCGCCAGCAACTCTGACCCTGTGGGTTCTGTCACTTAGCCAGTTTGCAACCCATCTTGTGACGTATGGGTTTACATTTAAGCTGGTGAGTTTTCAATGATACCCGAGTGGGGTATTGTGTCGAAAGCCTTTGCCAGGTCAAGGTAGGCTGTGAGGACTGCCTTGCCCTCGTCAATGGCCTTGGTGACTGTTTCGAAAAAGTCAACCAAGTTTAAAAGGCATGATCTGCCCTTGACAAAGCCAAACTGGGTTGGATCCAAAGTCTGCAAGTCCCCTATGTCTTCATTTATGACTTCCATTATGATCCTCTCCATAGCTTTGCAGACCAGGCTTGTCAAGCTGATGGGACGGTAGTTTCCGGGGTCGGTGGAGGCATCTCCTTTGTGAAGTGGGACCACCGTTGCCATATGCCACTCCTTGGGTACGTATCCTGAGGTGAGGCTAAGATTAAACAGCTGCCCTAACTGCGGGTTTAATTCCTCATTGAGTTCGTGGAGCACACAACCGGGGACACCATCTGGTCCCATGGATGCTGTGTTTTTCGCCTTGGATAGAGCAGTTCTCACCTGAGCATTTGAGATGTTTGGGGGGCTACAATCCTCTGGTATAGATATCTCTCCTTCTGGGGGGGAGGGGGAGGAGAAATCTGCACTGAACCTGTCAGCCAGTATGTTGGCAATGTCTGTAGGTTCAGTGATTTTTACATCATTTTGAACTAATTCTGAGCATATCTGGGAGTTTCCTCCCAGGTTTCTAACATAGCTAAAAAAGGCCTTATGCTTGTCTTTTGAGTCCTTAGCGATTTTTCTCTCAAAATTTGCCTTGGATGATTTTATGAGAGATCTCAGTTTTGTACTTATAATGAGCAGGGGTGTCTTCCCTTCCACGGATTTTGCTCTATCTTGTAGTAGCTCCTTCCTTTTGTTGTAGAGCTTGTTTATGGCTGGGGTCCACCAGACTGGACGCTTGCCTTTGGTACAAAGAGTCTTTGTTTTGTTTGGGATTGCCTGATCCATGCAGTCCTGGAGGTGCTGGTAGAAGGCATTTGTAAGTGATTCAGCGGCTTGGGTAATGG
Organism: Protopterus annectens; assembly: GCF_019279795.1. NCBI lineage: Eukaryota > Metazoa > Chordata > Ceratodontiformes > Protopteridae > Protopterus > Protopterus annectens. The sequence goes on from NC_056747.1 coordinate 202,300,110, forward strand.
TTTCCACTGGCTTGGGGGCCTTGAAAGAGACCACACCAGTCTTTAGAAGTGTGAAGTCGGCTTTTGAGAAGTTCTTCACTGTGGTCTTTTTTATCTGGGGTGGGGGTGGGATGTGGACTTCCAGTGAGATTAGTTTATGATCTGATCTCACCAATGATGGGTATACTTCTGGTGTTGAACATTGTGACCCCATGTTCGTGATGATGAGGTCTAGTATGATGTCTCCTCTTGTGGGGATGGTGACTAGTTGTTCCATGGTATTTGAGTTTATGAACTCTAGGAACCTTTGGGCTAGAGTGTTGGGGCTTGAGTAGTGATCCCAGTCTATATTTGGATAGTTGAAATCACCCAGTATGATGGTGTTTGGAGATACATTTATCCCCTCCAGTGTTTTCAGGAAAGCTGTGTGAGGTCCCTGAGTTTGAGAGGGTGGCCTGTAACATGCTACAAACTGCAGAGCAGTCTTGCCTACGGTTAATTGCACCTGGATGGTCTCCGATGCATCGTGCGTTGCCACCAACCTTGAGGTGAGGGTGTCCTTGATGAATATGGACACCCACCCTCCTTTCTTGGTGTTGTCCGGATTTTGGGGCCGGAACGCATGATATGAGGTAACACCTGATAGTGCCGGTGTGCTTTCAGGAGCCTTGAACCAGGTTTCAGTCACAGCACAGACATAAATGTTCTCCATACTGAGAAGGGCTTCGAGTGCGTGCATCTTGAGGTTGAGACTTCTGGCACTGAGCAGCATTACCCTTAGTTTTTTCCTTTGTTGTGTTCTAGGGTGGTAGGTTTAGAATCTGAGCCTTGCCTAAAAAAGGCACAATGGGGGTGGCAAGAGCCTTAGCCAAAATCCGGAAGCCCAGGGGTGACAGGTGCAAGCCGTCCCTTGCGAATCAGTGTGGCTTGTCCAGCATGTCATCCCAGGCAGACAGACATTGGATCCCCTTTGACTGACACCATAGTTTAAGCCAATTATTACAGCTGATCATCTTGTCTCTGTATTGTGGCATCATTCTTGGTGAAGGTAGGATACTGCTCAAGGTCAGGGTCATACCTGCCTGGGCTACATAATCAGAGAGCTCCTCTATGTCTCTTTTCATGTAGTCCAGGGAGGTACATCTCAGGTCGTTCACACCAGCATGGACAATGACTGAGTCATACTTGTACTTGCAGCTGAGTGACCTGAGTGCTTGCATTATGTGGTGGATTCCAGTGCCCGATAGGCAGCTTACTGTGACCTTCCCCTTACTCAATCTGGTGAGCGGGACGTCAGTGTGTCTGACTATGGAGTCACCTATGATGAGTGTGTCTGGCATTGTGTTTGTCCTTAAGGGCTGTGACTGTTTGGCACACTGACTCTGTGGTCTATGTGTTGCATGTGCTGTGCCCTGTGGAGGCAGTTGTTTGGGTGTCTGCTTTGGTGGCCTCTGCTGTTTTGGTAGATTTCTGATCAGAGCCTCCGAGTATGTCTTTGTGTGTTTATGTGTATGATTTGAAGTTGTGATAGTGCTATGTGAGACTGGGTTTGTGGTGTGTGTGGTTACCTTCTCCTCCTCTCTGGTCTTGCCAGTCTTATGTTGAGAGAGCTCAGCCTCCAGTTTGGCTATATAGTTGCATCTCTCGCATGTATTTGTGTTTTGTGGGAGAAGGAGAGGGTTGTCTGTGTACATGAGGCAATTGTAACATTGCCTCAATATTCCCAGGTTCACCAGCTGAGCAGGAGAGGACACTAGCAACTGATCCCTTGACATGCTAGAAGGAATAGACAAAAAACTGTTGTAATACAGGACGATATCAAGCCCCCCAAACCACATTATATTGCTTGACTGACAATACCTACACATACACCATAGTTTCATAGTTTCATAGTTTACTACTAGGCTATCTGCCCTAGTGCATTTATAAGCCTAGCCATAGTGATGTGGCTATTGCCACCCCTTATAGTGGTAATAAGTGTACAGAATAGATTCCGAATATTGTGCCTCTGACTTAGTAGTGACACATTATGACCCCCTTACGTAATCGAATAACTTGACTGTGCCTCTGTAGGTTTACCCCAGGGGTCCTCCCTGTGTCACTACTAGACAATCTCACATCCAGTTGTCCAGATTTCTCTTGAAGAGAGTCAGTGAGGGATTCTGTCTAACATGAACTGGGATACTCTGCTAGAGTGTGAGAAGCCTCTGAGTTATGACTCTGTCCCTCCAGCATGTCCTATACATGTATGTGCTGAGGTTCAAATCTTTAGCTCTCATGGCTCTGGTGGATTTGGATTGCTTGCAGTGGAGCATGTCCACCAAATCCTGATTGGACATGGTCTTGTATGTCAGGCGTAGGTCACCTGTAAGTATGCGGTATGCTACTGAATAAAGCTGGATTTCCTTTAGTCTGGAAGCATATGACATGTGTTGTAGACCCCTGATCTTCTTGGTAAGGTACTTTTGGGGTCTCTTCAGCTGTTGCAAGTGCTGGGTGAGGTACATACCAAATGGGGCTTTGTATTCAATCCTGGGCCTGATAAGGGAGAAGTATAGTGGTACAATGACCTCCTTTGATCTGGATGGAAAACCCTTCATGATAAGGTGGGCAAGATAGAAAGTCTTTCTAACCACTTTGGCAACATGGGTGTCAAACGAGACGTCACTATCTACATGTGTCCCCAGGTGTCTGATTTGTTTTCTGTGCTCAGTGGGTTGCTGTCTATGTATTGATTTGTGGGTACTTCGTTCCTCCCAAAGGGGATGACTACACATTAGTTGCATTCAGTTTCAGGCCATGATTCCGGCACCAGCTATCTGTCTTTGTGATGGCATTCTGTAGGATGTGTGTGCCGGCTGATGTATTCACTATGGTGCCTAGGTTGCAGTCATCTGCAAACTTTGTCAGCCACAACCCTCCTATGTTTGCTTTCACATCTGAAAAGTAAATGCCAAATAAGAGGGGTCCCAGGACAGATCCTTGTGGGACACCACTTGTGACTGGCTTTGAATCTGACAAGGCACCTGCAATGTCGACTTTATGGGTCCTGTTTCTTAGTCATTTTGCAACCTTTCCTGTGACATATGGTGTTATATTTCAGCTTTTGAGCTTGTCTATGAAGCCTGAGTGGGGTATTGTGTCAAAGGCCTTAGCCAAGCGCAGGTAGGCTGTGTGGACCACGTAACCCTCATCAATGGCCCTACTGACCGTTTCAAAATAGTCAACTAGGTGCAAAAGGCAGGATCTGCCCTGTACAAAGCTGAACTGGGTGGGATCAAGGGTCTGTAGGTCACCAATGCCTCTGTTTAAGAGCTCCATAATGACTCTTCCCATAGCTTTGCAGACAAGGCTGGTTAAGCTTGTGTGGTGGTAGTTGCCAGGGTCTGTGGAGGCATCTCCTTTGTGGAGTGGGACCACTGTTGCTGTACGCCAGTGTTCAGGTACATATCCTGTAGCAAGGCTAAGGTTAAATAGCATTTGTATATACGGGTTTAGCTCCTTCTGGAGTTCACATAGCATGCAACTGGGGATACCATCAGGTCCCATTGATGCTGTGTACTTGTCTTTGCTGACTGCGGCTCTCACATGGACATCCAAGATGACAGTGAGGTTACATTCAGCTGTGATAACTATCTTCTTTTGGGGGTGAGGGAGGGGGAAAATTGCACTGAACCTGTCTGCCAGAATGTTGCCAATATCTGTCAGGTCACTGAAATATATGTTGTTGCGTACCAACTCTGAGCATATCTGAGGGTTCCCACCCAGGTTTCTGACATAACTGAAGAAGGCAGTGTGGTTATCTTCATTGTCTTTGGTGATTTATGTCTCTAAGTTGACCTTGGATGTCTTTATGAGAGAATGTAGCTTTTTACTAGTGCTGATCACAGCTGCCTTCCCTTTAGGAGATGTAGCTCTGTCTTGCATTAGTATCCTTCATCTGTTATACAGTTTGTTTATGGCTGGGGTCTACCAGACAGGCCACTTTCCCTTGGTGGAGAGGGTCTTGTTTTTATTTGTGATTGCATGGTCCATGCTTTCTCGGAGATGTCCGTAGAAACCGTCTGTGAAGGAGTCACCATTGTGTGTTGTGGTTTCCACTGGCCCAGTGGGCTTAACGGATACCATCTCAGTCCGAAGAAGTGTGAAGTCAGCTTTTGAGATGTTTGTCACTATACTCTTTGTATTATACTAGCACTGACACAAGTGTAGACAATTTCCCAGAATCCATCAAACAAAATGGACATGCAAAATGTAACACTTCCACAAGAGGGGTAAGCATACTGGATGTGATAATCAGAAATATGTGTAGTGGATGTCAAGATGAGAAGTGTATCCCTCACTGGTAAGACCAGACCATAGAGTAATCACACTGTAGTTACACATCCCGACTCCAGTCCATGGCCAAATTACCACAGTGAAACACATGTATAAAGCATAGCTTGCACCCCTACAAACCAATGTGGAATCCATGAAAAGCCCTGTGCAGGTCCAGAATATGGGACACACTGCAGAACATGTTATACAGGCATACCATGAACACAGCCAAGAGTGCTTGGAGTCTGCAATCACAAACAACAAGACACAATGCCATACACCCAGGCATCTGGCATGCTGGACTCCAGCAATTACTAAACCATTGAAGAGAATGAGGAAGCTACCACATGATAGATCAAACATAAAAGGTGAAATAATCAGTGATCACTAGTATGGCAATAAAATGTGTCCACACATACAATCCACTAAGGCCAGGCAAAACAAGTAGAATCTGTGAATCCATTGGCAATGTGACACCTGTCCCAAGTACACACACAACAACAACTCACCCCAATAAATACAAATGTATGTGATAGACGCAACCAGGTAGCCAAACCGGAGCCTGAGCACCCCCAAATCAGTACTGTCAAAACTAGTCAGGAGGACAAGGTAACCACATACACCACAAACCCAGTCCCACATAGACCTACAATGATTGTAAACCAAACACATAAACACAAAAACATTCCCAGAGGCCCTAATTACAATCACACAACACCAACACAAGCCTCCAAAGCAGAAACCCAATAAAACAACCTCCAGACATAGCACATAGTACACAAAGCTGGTGTGCCAAACAGTCACAGGACAAAAGGAGAAACAACATGCCTGATACAGTTGTAATAGGTGACTCCATAGTGAGACATGCTGCTGTTCCAGGGATGGCTTGCACCTGTTACCCATGAGCGTCTGGATATTGCCTAAGGCTTTTGCAACCTACAGAGATCCTTTCGTAGGCAAGGCCGAAAAGACCAACCCACCACCATAGAAAACAAAACTGGAAAGAAACAGAAGGGTAATGCTGATCAATGCCAGATGTGTAAACCTCAATATGCATGCTCCTGAGGCCCTCCCTAGTATGGAGAACATCGATGTCTGTCCAGTGATAGAAACCTGCTGCAAGCCTCGTGACAGCACACCAGCACTACCAGGTAATACCACATATCATGTGTTATGGCCACAAAACCTGTAACAAAACATAAAAGGAGGGTGAGTATCCATATTCAGCACAGACACCCATACGTCCAGTTAACTGACAATGCTTATGTCATTGCAGTCCACCCATGTGCAACTACCCGTAGGCAAGACTGCTGTACAGTCTGTAGCATGCTCAGACCTCACTCTCACACACAGGAACCCCACCCCACTGTCCTGAAGACAGTGGGCAGTATGAATGTACCACCAAATACAAAACAAGGTACACACAAATTACCACATAGGTGGTAAACCATTATGTGTGGAAGGAGTAATCAGGGACCTAGTGACACAAGTGGACAGTCACCTGTTATGTGACAGTCACATCGCCAATTTGTCTAGGAAGACTGTCTATATTGGACACTGTATCATGAAAGGATTCACATCTACGTCAACAAAGGTCATTGTGCCCCTATACTGTTCCCCTATCAGACCATATTGTAATACAATGCCTCATTTGGGATGTACATTACCTGGCACCTGCAGCAGTTAGAAAGACCTCAAAGGTACCTCAGCAAGAGTCAGAAAGGGTCTCAAATATATCTCATATGCTGCCTGGCTGTAGACACCACAGGTGAATGCAGTCACATACTGCCTACACAGAGGCATTGTATGTCTGTTGTACAAGTCCATGTCCAACACAGAAGTAATGGACATGCTCCACCCCAGAAAACTCAAAGCCATCGGAGCTGTGTGAGTCAGAGATGTCAACCTCAACACATAATCAAATAGGATGTGCTGGAGGGACAGATACCTAACCCTGAGGCTCTCCACACCCTGGAACAGAATACCACTACATGTTAGGCAGAGCCCCTCACTGACACTCTTCAACAGGAAGTTAGCAAAATGGATGGATAATTGTAGATGTACACTGGGGGTCTTTACTGTGTCATGTCCAGACAGAGGCACAGCTAAGTAAATCATAAATGGCCATAATATTCACATAGCAAGGGTGGCAAAAGCCACACACACACTGTGGCTAGGCTTACAAATGCCCTAGGGTGGATAGCCTAGAATGAACCTATGAACCTATTATGATACAAATTGTACAGGACACTAAGGATAACCCCAAGGCTGCTGCAACTGATGGTAGTAAGCGTGTTGTGAATTCCCGGATATGCTCTGGATCACACAAATATTACAAACAACATACCAAACACACACACATATTGCCAACATACATCCTGACAGGTGCAGTGCAAACCCCCCCCCCCCCATAATGCAAAATATCTTTCCCAGCAGACTGCTGCCTCCCTGACATTATGTCAGCCTTACCACAGGATATGTACCCAAAGAGCAATGTACAACAACAGTGGTTGTTCTCAAGAAAGGTGTCGCCTGAATGGATACTAAAAACAACCACCACAGAATCCTGAGAAGCTTGGTCTGCACAGCTATGGAAAGGATCAGCATGTACCGCAGACATAACGATATTGGGGATCTATTGACACCCGACCCTACCCAGTGTGGGTTTATGAAGTGCAGACCCCGCCCCTAAACATGTGTGACTCAGTTGAAACAGTAATTGAGGTCACTGATGAGGGCAATGTGGTCCACACAGTGTAGCTGGACCTTGCAAAGCCTTCCATACAATACCCTATGTGTTCAATATAGATATGCTTACCAGCTTATATATACACCCCAATGTCACTAGAGGGGTTGCAAACCAGACCAACGACAGAACTGACATGGTCAGACATGCTGCAGCCATGTCAGACTACAAACCACATATAACAGGTATCCCACAAAGCTTGGTCCTGGGACCTTCCCCGTCTGGTATATATGCCCCATAAGTACAGGCCAACATGTAAGGACTGTGCCTGAACATGTTTGCAGAGGACTACAAACCGCCTAACATATCTGACACTCCAGCTGACACAAGCATCCCACAAAAGGGCCACATAGAAACAAGCAACCGGTGCCATAGCCATGTCAGCATGTTAAATGGAGAAAACTGTATAGTCAACCTCTGTGGATATACAGTAAGTGACCAACAATTACCACATAGGTGTTAACCCATTACATACTTAACATGTAATGACAGACCTGGGTACACAAGGTGATAGATATCCTGCATTGGACAAACATGTGGCTGTAGTGTTAACAGAAACAATCCATATACCAACCTAATCATGAAGGTTATGACATCTAGATAAGGAGGTCATTGTGGTTCTGCAGTTATCCTTCATCAGCGTTACAAATGACCACAACAGCCCCTGTGGGGTGTACCTCAGCAGACACCTCCATCAACTGTAAAGTCCACAACAGTACCTCACCAGGAGTATCAAAGAGCTTGAACACATGTAATGTGTTGCCTGATTAAACAGAGTGCAACTCCACACACTGCCATGCTGGCCACCCAGACGCAAGCTGTGCCTGATGTAGAAAGCCATGTCCAAGCTGGAATCAATGAACATGCTGCACCTTGTACAATCTGAATGGCAGTGAGCTATGCACATGAGGGACCTGAACCCCAGCACTGACATACATAGGACAAGCTGTACTGCATTATCCATAACACAGAAGCCAACCCCACGCATGAGTAAACTACCAGTACAGGTTATCCATAGAGTCACTCATTGATTCTCCTCAACAGGAATCTTAATGAGTGATTGGGAGATGGTAGGTTTACCCTGGGTATCACTGTTATGTCACAGGTAGACAGAGGCACAGTATACTAAACAAGACATATGTCATGGCAAACTACACTTACAATGTGTCGAAGGACAAACACACTCTCTGACTAGCATTAGACATGGCCTAGGGCACATCGGTAGTGTTTGCCAATGTACACCTATGTTGTGGAATACTCTACTGATGTTGGATGAGGCTGTTGTAAGTAGTTCATATCTGAACATAATGCAACATGGTCAGATAGGTTCATAGGTTTATACTAGGCTATCTGCCCTAAGGCAGTTATAAGCCTAGCCCAGAGTTTTGTGGCTTACGCCACCCCTTATATGGAAACAATACCGTGCCCATTAGTTTGTTGTGCCTCTGTCCAGCAGTGACACAGAGACGATCCCCGGGGTAAACCTATGATCTCCCATCCACAGGTCAAGATTCCTCTTGAACAGAGCCAGCGAGGTGCTCTGCCTCACATGGACCGGGATTGTATTCCACAGCATAGGGAGTGTCTGAGTGATAAATCTATCCCACCAACATGTCCTACTTATATCCCTGCTAAGGTTTAAGTCACTTGCCCTGGTGGTTCTGGTGGATTTGGAGATTTTGAGGTGGAGCATGTCCATTACTTCCTGGTTGGACATGGCCTTGCATGTCAGGCACATGTCACCTCTGAGCAGACGGTATGTGACTGAATGGAGCTGGAGTGTCTTCAATCTGGCAGCATATGACAGATGTTGGAGTCCCTTTACCCTTTTGGTGGGGGACTTTTGGGGTCTCTCCAATTGCTGCAGATGTCAGGTGAGATACATCCCGAATGGGGCATTGTACTCGATCATTGGTCTGATAAGTGAAGAGTACAGGGGAACAATGACCTCACTAGATCTGGATGTGAATCCCTTCATGATCAGGTGGGCAATGTAGAAAGTCTTTCCAACCACTTTAGCAACGTGAGTGTCAGAAGAAAGGCCACTGTCAACCTGGGTCCCCAGGTCCATGATAACCTCCTCTGTGCTTAGAGGATTGCCACCTATATGGTAGCTTGGGGTTACCTTGCTCTTCCCGATGGGTATGACTATACATGTTTTGGCATTTAACTTCAGGCCATGGCCGTGGCACCAGCTATCAGTTTCCGTGAGTCCCTTCTGAAGGATATCCGTGTCTGATGCACTGTCCACTATGGCGCCCAGTTTGTAGTCATCTGCAAACTTTGTCAGCCAAAGTCCTCCCATGTTGGCCTGTACTTCTGAGAAGTAGATGACGAACAATAGGGGGCCAAGGACCAAGCCCTGTGGGACACCACTTGTGACTGTCTTGGAGTCTGACATAGCGCCAGCAACTCTAACCCTGTGGGTCCTGTCCTTAAGCCAGTTTGCAACCCATCTTGTGACATATGGGTTCACATTTAAGTTGGTAGGTTTTTCTACAATACCCGAGTGGGGTATTGTGTCGAAAGCCTTTGCAAGGTCAAGGTAGGCTGTATTGACTGCCTTTCCCCCATCAATGGCCTTAGTGACTGTTTTGAAGAAGTCGACCAAGTTCAAAAGGCATGATCTGTCCTTGACCAAGCCAAACTGGGACGGGTCCAATGTCTGCATGTCCCCTATATCTTTGTTTATGAGCTCCATTATGATCCTCTCCATAGCTTTGCAGACTAGACTTGTTAAGCTTATGGGGCGGTAATTACCAGGGTCCGTAGAGGCACCACCTTTGTGCAGATGTGCACAACTGGACCCTAACCAGGCTGTTGTGCACACTATGGAAATGTAAAGCAGTGATAGGACTAAAGCCCAGGATACTGTCCACCACAGTGAAAGTACTGAACCACTACACTATACAGTACTACAGTGTTAGGTCAGTATGAACAGATGTTGACAATTGTATGCAAAGTATCCCATGCAAAACCTGCAGGCACAGTATAATCCCTGTTGTGTTCACACAAAAAGCAGTTGGACAGTAACTACACAACATGGCACAGAACACACAACCATAAACTGGAGATATTTGTTGAAGGTCACACTCATCCACAAATGTGATGGGCTGCAGAGTTCAACATATGGAAAGCTCACACTGGGCATGCTCACACACTTTGATAAATGAGACATCTTTCACACAACATGCCATGGGAAGGCTGAACTGGGCATGCTCACACACTTAGTGCAAATGTTCCTCTTAGCAACTGGGAAAACACACCACAGGATGCTCATTCCTATTTCTAAACACTGATGATGTCAGCACCCTATAAGTATATCAGGAGAAAAGAAATCTCCCAGTAATCTGAATAGCGTGCTCTGCTAATGTGTCTGTCTCTAGTGTCATAACATAGTTAGGTAGGGGTTTGAATCTGGCAAGTGTGTGTGAAGGGGAGTAAGTGTGTATGAAAGGAACATCCCTTTTGGCAACTGTGAAAACACACCACAGGATGCTCATTCCCCTTTCTAAACACTGATGATGTCAGCACCCTATAAGTATATCAGGAGAAAAGAAATCCCCCAGCAATCTGAATAGCGCACTCTGCTAATGCATCCGTCTCTAGTGTCATAACATAGTTAGGTAGAGATATCACAGCACACAGGATCCGAGTTTAAGTAATCCAAACAGCAGGCAATAAATCAAGCTTCTTTTATTTCCAAAACAGCGCACATAGTCAGCTCTAAATAGAGCAGCAACACAGATAAGCCAAGCGCTTTCACCCAGTGTATTACTAGGCTTTTTCAAGGCAAAAAACAAAGCTATCCTTTACACATCAGTTTAAATAACCAGTTCAATTAAGTGGTAACTCCACCCATCAATTAAAAGCTAATACCTTTGGTCTTGCTGTGTTAAAAACATAATGCAAAGGTAAAACAGTTTCTCAGTTTAAATCATGCATTTTTTTGTAAGAAATACTTCTTAATATAGTCAATAATGGTAATAATACCATGTAAAGTGCCTTATACAGTGCTAAATTCATGAAATAACGTCATAAATTAAAATAATGTTTAAAATTAAAAGTGATTGACTGTTTGTTGTAGATTGAAATTAAAATTCAATCACCTTTCTTGTCCCAAAAACTGGAATAAATAAAAAATTGATAAATAAATCAAACTTTTTACAGTAACATTGTGATAAATATAAAGCTTTCTACTGTTTCACATCACTGCCTGATAACAATAACAACAACAACAAGAAGAAGAGCCACAAAAGGTGAGAAAAGAACAAGGGAACCTATACAAAATTGCACTAGATGGTCACACATTATAACCGTGCTCTTCTCATTTTTAGAATACTGCTAATGTTTAGGCCCTCATTCATACCAGGAGGGGTACAGGCATCCAATTTCAACTGCCATAACAGTTCTCGAGTCTCCAATTTAGCCTCCGTGTGCTGTTTTGGAAATAAAAGAAGCTTGATTTATTGCCTGCTGTTTGGATTACTTAAACTTGGATCCTGTGTGCTGTGGACTGTGATATTCTTGGTTTAATTCGACTTGTACGTTCATAGTTAGGTAGGGGTTTGAATCCAGCAAGTATGTGTGAAGGGGGGTAAGTGTGTATAAAAGGAACATCCCTTTTGGCAACTGTGAAAACACACCACAGGATGCTCATTCCCCTTTCTAAACACTGATGATGTCAGCACCCTATAAGTATATCAGGAGAAAAGAAATCTCCCAGCAATCCGAATAGTGTGCTCTGCTAATGTGTCTGCCTCTAGTGTCATAACATAGTTAGGTAGGGGTTTGAATCCAGCAAGTGCCAAGTGTGTGTGAAGGGGGGTAAGTGTGTATGAAAGGACCATCCCTTTTGGCAACTGTAAAAACACCCCACAGGATGCACATACCCCTTTCTAAACTATATCACAATTAGTTATGGCTTTTGATTCCAGACATGTCACGTGTGTTTTGCTCACACAGAATGCCCATGTGTGCGGGTTGTTTCTCACAATAATGCATGACATCGATTAAACCAGTTATGGCAATGCACACATGATATATGTGTGTGCCAAATACACATATGTACCTGTGACCTTCAATAGTTACCATGTGTGATGCCTGCCACATGTGAATACATGGTATTTGCACAGGGTAACATTATGACTGTGGTCTTCTGTGCAGGTGCTGCATGTGGGATGTGTATATACAGTGTGAGATGCAGATGCTATCAACCTAGTAGTGAGGGATACACACATGGTCTGGGGCATATAGTCTACATGTTGTTGATGAACAGGTGCTGCATGTTTTCACCTGTTGTGGGAGTGGTAAGAAGTTGTTCCATAGCAATGCAGTGACCGCATGCTAAGAACCGTTCAGCTAGGGTATTGTAGCTACAGTAATTCATTACCATTCAGTAATATGTCAGCATTCCTGGTGAGGGTCTGATGCCAACCAAGGTCAGGGTTCTACCAGCCTGTGTCACTTGTTCAGTGAGCCCTTCCATGTTCCCTATCATGTATCCCAGTGAGGGACATCACACATCAGCTGTAGTGGCATGGACAATGACTGAGTCATATGTGTCCATGCATCTGACTGACCTGTATGCTTGTGTTATGTGGTGGACCATAGTGCCCCATGAGCATATCACTGTGACCTTCACCTTGTCCAGCCTGGTGAGCATGACCTCACTGTACTGGACAATAAAAGTACCTAACACAACTGCAGCAGTAGTGTTGTATAGCTGTACAGACTGTGCTTGTTTGGCACACAGGATTTGTGTGCTATGTGTTATGCGTGCTGTGTTCAGGCCTAACGTATGCCTGTGTGCCAGCTGCAGAGGTGTCTGCCACTCAGGCAGGATGCTATTCTTAGGCTCCACGAATGACCCGGTGTGTTTCCGTGCTTGTATTGCTGTCAGTGTAGGTCCACATCAGACTGGTATTGCAGTCACTGTAGTATTTCATGCCACCTGACAGGTTATGCCAGTACTGGGTTCAGAGTGCTTAGTCCACAGTTTGGCCATGTGTTTCCATCTCATACATGTGTTGTACATCCATGGGTAGGGGATAGGGTTGACTGTGTACATGTGGCAGCTGTGACATTACTACATGACTCACATATTCCACAACTGTACCATAGAGGTGACTGACAACTGACCTTTGCACATGCTACCATAGTATTGAGATTGCACTGGTGATTAACAGCACATAGGGCCAATGGTGAACAAGATACATAGGTCCATAGGTTCATACTAGGCTATCTGCCCTAGGGCATTTATACACCTAGCCAGAATGTGTGTGGCTTTCACCATGCATTGTAAATCTATCTTGCTATGCCCTTTTCCAAGGTTAGTATACTGTGCCTCTGTCTAACAGTGACACATAAGTGATACCCAGGGTAAACCTACAATGTCACATCCAGTCATTAATATCCCTCTTGAAGATAGTCACTGAGTGACTCTGCCTAACCTCTATTGGGATAATATTCCAGAGTGAAGGGAGCCTCTGAGTTATGGATGTGTCCCTCCAGCATGTCCTATGTATATCACTCCTGAGGTTCAAGTCTTTCCAGCGTGTAGCCTGATGGGATCTGGATATTCTGTGGTGCAGCATGGCCATTAAGTCAGGGTTTGACATGGCTTTATATGTCAGGCACAGATTGCCTATGAAGAGGCAGTATGCCACTGAGTAGAGCTGCTGTTTCTTTAACCAGTCAGTATGTGGCACCTGTTTGAGCCCTTTGATCCTCTTGTTGAGGTACTTTTGTGGTCTTTCCAGTTGCTGCAGGTGTCTGGTAAGGTGCATGCCAACAGGGGCATTGTAGTCAATTATGGGCATGATGAGGGATGAGTAAAGAGGCACAATGTCCTCCCCTGATCTACATGTGAATCCCTTCATGATGATGTGGCCTATATAAAATGTTTTCCTAACCACTTTGGCCATGTTGTTGTCAAATGAGAGAATGCTATCAACTTGTGTACCCCAAGGTCCATAATTCCTTCGTCTGCACTTAATGGATTAACACATATGTGATACTTTGTGGTCACTTTGTTTTTGACAAAGGGGATGACTATACACTTTTTGGCATTCAGCTTGAGGCCATGGCTGTGGCACAAGTCGTGTGTTTCCAAGAAGCTCTTTCGGAGGATGCGTGTGTTAGCTGGAGAGTAGATTATGGAGTCCGGTTTGCAGTCATCTGCGACTTGCTCAGCCACAGTACTTCCATGTTGGCCTGTACCTCTGATAAATATATACTGAACAAGACAGATCCCAGGGCTGAGCCTTGTGGGACACCACTTGTAACTGGTCTTGAGGCTGACATGGCTCCAGCAATTCTAACCATGTGTGTTCTGCCCTTGAGCCACTGTGCAATATCTGTAGTGACATAGGGGTTAATATGTACACTGGTGATCTTCCCTAGAATGCACAAGTGGGGTATTGTATCAAAGGCTTATGCAAGGTCCAGGTAGGCTGTGTAGGCCACCTTCCCCATGACAGTGGCCTTGGTGACTGTTTCAAAGAAATCAAACAGGTTTGAGAGGCAGGATCTGCCATTAACAAAGCCAAACTGTGTATGATGACATGTCTGTAGGTCCCCAATATCTATATTTATGAGGTTCATGATGATCCTTGCCATAGCTTTGCAGACCAAGCTATTCAGATGTATGGGGCGAATAGTGTCCAGGATCCGTTAAGGCACCACCTGAATGTAGAGGGACCACTGTTGCTGTACGCCACTCTTTGGCCACATATCGTGTAGTAAGGCTGGGATTGAACAGTAGTGTTATGTCTGGGTGTAGCTCTTCTTGGGGTTCATATAGGAGACAGCCTGGGACACTGTCTGGTCCCATTGATGCAGTGTTTATTGCTTTGGAGAGGGCAGCTCTTACCTGAGCATCTGAGATGTCAGGGGGGGGCAGCACTCTGCTGGGAGAAATATTTGCCCTTTTGGTGTGGAGGGGGGGAGAAGGTAGCAGTGAACCTGTCCACTAGGATGTTGGCAATGTCTGTGTGTTTGGTATTTCGTGTGACATCTTGGACTACCTCTGAGCATATCTGGGTATTACCACCCAGGTTCCTAACATAACTACAGAAAGCCTTGTGATTATCCTCAGTGTCTTGTGGAATCTTCTCTCAAAGATGGCCTTAGACAATCTTATGGGTGCCTGTAGTTGTCTTCTAATACTCATCAGTGATGCCTTCACATTTTGGGAGTTTGTTGTATCATGTAGTAGCTTCATCCTTCTATTGTATAGTTTGTTTATGGCTGGTGTCCAGCACACAGGACGTCTGCCTTTGGAGGATTGGGTCTTGCTTTCATTTGGGATTGCATGATTCATGCATTCCTGAATGTGTCCATAGAATGCCTTTATACAGGTATCTGCAGTCTGGTCCATATTTTCAACAGGCCTGGGGGCTTTGAAGGTTTCCACATCATTTATGAGGAGTGTGAACATGCTTGACATGAGTTGTTGACTGGATTCTTCTGTGCAGGGGGTGGCCTTGGGATGTGAATATCCAGTGAGATTAGTTTATGGTCTGATCTTACCAGTGAGGGATACACTTCTGGTCTGGAGCATAGAGTCCCCATGCTGGTGATGATCAGGTTCAGTATGTTTTCCCCTCTTGTGTGAGTGGTAACAAGTTGTTCCATAGCATATTGGTATATAAATTCCAGTAATCTGTGGGCTAGGGTGTTGGAGCTACAGTCATGCTCCCAGTCTATGTTTGGGTAGTTAAACCCACCCAATATAATGGTGTATGGACAGACCTACATATTTCCAACTGTTTTCAGGAAGGCCAAGTGCAGTTCTTGTGTTTGTGAGGGTGGTCTGTAGCAGGCTATAACCTGGAAGGCAGTTTTACCCATTGTTACCTGCATATGGATAGTCTCTGATGTTTGGTGCTTTGCCACCAACCTGGAGGTGTGGGTATCTTGGATGAATATCAATACACCCCTCCTTTTGTGGTTTTGTGCAAGTTTTGGGCCTGAAAAGCATGGTATGAGGTATAACTTGGTAGTGCTGGAGTGCTGTTGGTAGCCCTGAATCCGGTATCTGTTACTGCACAGATAGTGATGTTCCCCATGCTGAGGAATGTTTTGAGTGTGTGCATCATCAGGTTTAGAGTCCTTCAGTGGCATATATGACTGCTCACGTGGACAGATGCCAGGTAAGTCATATGCAAAGTGTCACAGGCAACGTACATGTGCACAGGAGAAACAGTGACATTCTGTCAAGTGAGACATGAACATACATATAGTAAGCTATGCAGATGTCACTAGGAGTCCACAGAAACTGTGTAACTCTGCATGGCAGGTCAGATCAGTATTCCAGGGTAACTGCAAGGAAACATGCATGCAAACATAGCTACTGTAAGCAGGGCTGCATGTAGTCCATTGTACAACAAACAAGCTGTACCACTATCACTAGGTAACACTGCAAATGCTCACCAGCTGACATATGAATACCTATGTCACCAAAGGTGATACTTACCAGACCACGTATAGAAATGACATGGCCAGACACGCTGCATCCCACATGAACACATATCTCAAGCAACACAGTCCTCACAATGTCAGTGTTCATAACAGGCACAGCCCATAAGGCCAAACACAATGTGTGACACACCTATAATAGGTGATGCCATAGTCAGACACACTGACATCCCGCCCTCCAGACTGAGCAAGGTGAGGGTCACATTTAGCTACCTGTCGGGTGATAGAATGTGCCACATAACACAAGCACTCGGGTCACTCCACAGCAAGTACAAGTATGAGGCAGTCATTGTCCATGCTGGTGTGAACAACCTGAGACGTACATGCCTGGACCACATGGAAAGAGACACAGAGGAGCTCTTACATCACCCTCTCAAACTCAGGAATCCCACACAGCCTTCATGATGACACAGGAGAGTATAGATTTCTCTGCAAACACCATCATACTGGGTGACGTCAACTACCCAAACATAGACTGTGAACATTACTCAAGCCACAATACCCAAGCTCTAGGGTTCCCATAGTTCAGAAACTCTTTAGCTATGGAACAGGTAGTCAACATTCCCACAAGAGGGGAAAATATACTAGACCTGATCATCACAAACATGAGTACAAAATGCTCACCACTTGAAGTATATCCCTCATTGTTGCAATTGAACCATATACTAATCACACTGGAGTACTGGATCCCCCACATATGCAAACCTCAAACACATCGATGTGTGTGTGGGAAATGCCCCTATTAGCAACTGTGACAGTACACTACAGGATGCAGATTCCCCTTTTGAAACACTGATGATGTCAGCACTCTATAACTATATTACCTGAATTAAAATTCTCCAGTAATTCGTATAGTGCACTCTGCTAATGCGTCTTTCTCCAGTATCATAACATAGTTAGGTAGGGGTTTGAATCCTGCAAAGGGAATGTATGCATGTTAGTATGAGTGGGGTTTGTGTGTGTGCATAATGCTGTGAGGGAAAAGTGCCTTTTGCCAACTGGGAGAACACACTACAGGGTGCACATCCCTCTTCCTAAACACAGATGATGTCAGCACCCTCTAAGTACAGCATTAGAAAGGATTTCTCCCACTAATGCAAATAGCACACTCTGCTAATGTGTCTGTCTCTAGTGTCATAACACAGTTAGGTAGGGGTTTGAATCTTGCAAATGGAAAGTATGTGTTTTAGTGTGTGTGCACAATGCTGAGGGTGGGATGTGGCTTTTGCCAAATGGGGCTATGCACTGCAGGGTGCACATTTTCCTTAACAAACAGTGATGTTGACAGCACCCTATACAAACAACATGACAACTGCCAGTACTCAGTATAGTGCTACATGCTACTGTAACACGCACATGTACCAGAATATACCTAGATAGTGTTTTGATACC